>NW_019416920.1:188231-204880 GCF_000390285.2 Anoplophora glabripennis
AGACGGAATATCTAGGATCTACGGATTGGGATGTGATTGTCAGGTCGTCGGCGTATAAGTATATGTTGGTGTTGGGGGGATGTGGGATGTCGGAGTTGTAAATGGTGTATAGGTGTGGGGACAGGACGGTGCCCTGGGGGACACCGGCCTCCATGGGACGGGTGGAGGAAAGGGAATCTTGGATTTGGATGCGGAATTTTCGGTTCTTAGGAAAAAAGTATCGATACATTTTTTATAGATAATTTTATGATCTACAATTTTTGTCTGAGGTAATTTTACGATAAAACTTACCGTTTAGCTGAAAATCACGAAAAACCCATTTTTTTTTACTTTTGACCTCGAGTAAATTTTTTTCCGAGTACCGGAACGATGTGGAATTTTAATATGTTATTTTTAATTATGTTTTGAACAACTTTACTCACTTTCAGCTTCTTGTAAATTTATGGATCTTTCAATGTAGATTGATCGGACTAAATATTCCATCCTTTAAAGTAGCGAATTTCACGACTGTGAGGACTTACTTTTACTTATTATTATTATTATTATTATTATTATTATTATTATTATTATTATTTTTATTCAATGTTCTTAATTAAATATGTCTGATGATAAATATAAGATAAAATTATAAATAATAAAATGGAACAGATTTTTGAATTGTTTTATATTGAAAGACTGCTATATGATATAAAGGAATATTTGAAATAAAATATAGACACAAATTAACAAAATAAATACTCTTTACTACATTATATAAAATATACATGAACATAAATAGTATAATATTTCAAAGGGTACTAGATTTAATGTTTTTAATTTTTTTGTATTTTACTTTGCTTTCGATGCTGTCGTAACTAGGAGTCGAATAAGTACTTTTTTTTGGAGTCAGAACTTTCAAGAAATCTAACTTCAACTTAAACCTTTTAAAATTCAAGCTTTTCTTACTTTTTCCTTCGTTTCCATATGCACTATTAGCTGATCTTAAAGAACTGTTATTACATAAAGGGATTTTGGAATCATAACACTTTTTAAAGGTAATATTTAAGCCCTTGCCTTTAACTTCACATTCATTACTGTCGTCACAACCATTAGATTTATATTTACCGTTTTCATCAAACACATCTTCGAATCTAACATATGTATCATCCAGTTCACTATGGTTAGTGCTACACTCTTTATTTTTTTCTCTAGCACTATTTTCAGGAGTATAAGTCCAACCGATTTTGGACACTTTATGCATAAGAGAGTTTCTACCTGTAAAATATTGAGATAAGACATATACATACCTAAAAATAACCACAGTGTATCTAAAAGATCATATTTTCTTCATGTGGTGGGTACATAAAAGATGTAACCTTCTGGAAGTACTAATGAGATGGTTTATTGTTTCTCTTGAATTAATTAAATTTTTATAAATTGCAAAATTATTTATGTTTGCTGACTGAATTTTTTTTAGCAGTGACCATTATTTACTTATTTATTATTATAATTAACAAAATAAACATTAAATAAATGATGGTCACACATATAAAATTCAGTTTGTGGATAAAATTGGTAATATTTGTGATTAATCGCTACATATTTTTTCAAAATATGCAGGCAAATACATTTAAGAAATTAAGTTTGACAAATTAATGCCTATAAAAGTTTGGACCTGGCAAAATCAATATAATGAACTTTCCTTAACCTGACGATTACTGGTAAATTTCCCTTATAAAATATTTATTTGAATTTCAGAGACATTATAGAAGTGACTTACTCTTACTGCCATCAGATATTTGATTGTATTCTTCTTTATTAAAAGTGTCATAGTCATCATAAATATATTCTTCTACTTTTTTGACGGTAACAGCTGTTTCTGCCACTACTTCACTCCATTCTACTTTATCACAGGCGTTGTCTGTGCTTAAAAAGTTTAATTCAGCATTGTCATCCAGTTTTTTACCTTGATTTTCATTTATTGGAGTAGATGAAGCTTTCTGAATCAAATTTTCATCCTGTTTCAGGGTGGAACTAAGATCTACTATTGAAGGATACAATGAACTATTTTCTGGATTTGACAGTTTTTCGTGTTTTAAATTTACACAGGTCATATCTTTCTCAAAAGCAGTTTCTAAATTCTGAATACATTTATCAACAAAATTAGCCTGTTCGGTCTGAGAACCAGTATCTTTCAGATAAATATTATCACAAAAATATGGCACGTTTTTATAAATTGTTATTATTTCCGGTGAAAAATTGCTTGTTTGCACCCAATTATCTCTTACGCTAAAATTTGTGCATGTATTGTAATTCAAATTGCTTTCTAAAAAGTAGGCTGGATGACCAATTTGTCTGCAATATTTTTCTATTGCAGGCCACCTGAGCGTAATGTAGAAAAATAGGGGAAACATTTTACCATCCTAAAAAGAAAAATAAATTATATTTTAATACTGTAGAGAAAAATGATTCTTACTTTATGACCTGGTGTATAAGGTCTTACACAAATGGAGCCACAATAATATTTGCAAAGGAACAACAATATCTTTCTATTAAGTTTTCGTCCCTGAAAACCCTTATTATTTGATAATTTTCGAATGAAGTGAATCAATACTGTCAATAGAAGAAAGTGTTCAAATGGAAGTAAGTTTAAATTCCTAAAAATATTAGTTTTAAAACATTTCTTTTTCTACTTATTTTAAGTAGTAGTAGGGAAAAATAGGAAAACAATACGCAAGTTTATTTACTCTGCAAATTCGTAATCGAGTTGATGTTTTCTATCTCGATGACTCTCATAGTATTGTAAAAAGTTCTTGCATTTTTCTGATAGACCGGTCCAATCAAATCGAATTTCTTGAGAATATGTTGGTAACAAGGGTATAGGTAACAAACCCAAAAAATGTCGAATCAACCAAAAATATGCTCCTGGAGTTTGTTCGATATTTTCTGGTTTTATATCATAATGAGCATCATAAATTATTTTATGTTTTAATTTAAATCTTGTCTCTAGAGATCCTTGTAGTTGTCTGAAAGATAATTTTATTAATATTTTGGAATTTTTAAAATTAAATTTGTGTACCTTACTACTTGTTCTATAGTAACCCTATTATTTATATACAATTTATAGGCCTCTTCAAATACATGCTGGAATATATATAAAACATAAATAAAATCCTATATTATAATGGAGAGCAAATAAATTAATTTGAAATAACTTGTTAAAAATACAAAATAAAGAAATACCTACTTACCTTTAATCGAGGATGAATGTCATTTGGAGGAAAAATATCCTCAAGTGGTACGCCAAAATCAAACCTAGACATTTAAAATCTAGAATATTTTTTATTCATACGAAAAATTTACCTCTTGTGGATAGGACTGAAATAATTCGTTTTTATTGGCATGTCAATATACTGTGGACATAAAAGTTAAACTAAGTTTGAAATTGAATTGAAATGGGAAACTACCGATCACTCGATCATTTTAAGCTAAATTGAACTACTGTTAAATCGCCATTGTGCGCACTGGAGCTACTAAATAATAGCTACAATCCAAGATACTCATATCACTTAAACTTCGGACAGTGTAAATTCTGTATAGAATTGTTTAATAATTTTCAACAGTTTTTCATAATTGCATAAATTCGTTAAAGAATGATGGAAAATAAACAGAATAATTTCTTAGATCATTTGGACTACCAGTAGATGACGCGTAGAGATTGAAGTTTCTACGTTCTCTCACTACCGGGTGACCCGAAATTAATGCATAAAATTGGTCACAGATTCTGGTGCAACAGGTGGAAAGTCAAAATTAATCCCAACAAAAGTTCGGCTATCCTTTTTACCAAACGAAAAATCCCACAAAATCTCGACAGACTGACACTATCCCAGGAACCCATCTCCTGGAATAGACAAACACGATACCTGGGCGTGACGATGGACCAGCGTCTCACGTGGAAACCGCACATCGTGGAGACGGTGGCGCGAGCGAAGACCACCAGGGCTAGGCTCTATCCCTTACTCAAAGGTGGAAACACCCTCAGTTTAAGGAATAAGCGAACGCTTATCAAGGTGGTACTTCAACCGCAGCTAACCTACGCCTCCACGGCGTGGGGTCACGCGGCAAAAAGCCACTTAAAGTCATTACAGGCTGTGGAAAACATAGCCCTCCGCACGGCCACCGACGCGCCCTGGTACGTAAGAAACACTGACATATTACGAGACTTACAATACACAAACGCTACACAGACAATAAGACAAAACGCGGAGAAACGGTTTGACGCACCCGCTAGACAATCATGACAAACACAAAAGACCTAGACACCAACTTTTTGACCCTGAGTGACCACCCCAACGACATCCCCCCTCTGCCCGCTACCCTTTTCTGTTTCAAAGACAGCCAGGATCAAGAAACGAAGATAACGACACACACATACACACTCCTCATATTCTTCTTACCCCTCCCCTCCCGCGCATGCCTAAGGGCCACCTTAGCAAAGCACATCCCAGGCTGCATAGCCGCACTACCCTACCCAACCATACCACACATAAACATTACACCATCCCCGGGGTTTACACAGACGAGCCGGCGAAGCAAGAAGAGCGCCAGAAGAAAGGGCCGTAACCGGCAGGGCCCAGCCAGGACAAAAGGAGGTCCCACAAAGCGCCTACACCGGCTGCATTTGCGGTCGGGGTAGACGACGGATGGGGCCCACCTACGAAGGCTGTCCAGGCCTACACGAGATGAGGCAGGATAAAGAGGGATAATCCCCCTCGATCCCAAATCATTGAGGCCAATTTCTAGCCATGGAATAATGGCGCGGTCACAGATTTTTAAGACAAATTTAGGGGTCCCGTAGTTTTTATTTTTGCCAAGTGGCCCACTCTTTCGGAGTTACAACCCCTTGAAATCCGTCTTTTTATATCTCAAAACCCTGTTGTATGAGAATCACTAAATTTGGTACACAGGGGTTTTATGATGTGGAATCTGATCGTGCCACGCTTTTTGGCTGGGAACCCCTTTAAGACACTTTCTGGTGGACCCCTTTGCCTTTGGAGCCAAAAAAATTTGGTCGCATATTTGAATTTCCTAGAAATTATTAGTCCGATAGAAAGCAATTGATTATAGAAACTTTTTGTCTCTTGAAACGCAAATGTTTTCGATAAAAATGGCAAAGAGGCATATCATGATTTTCCATTTTCCTCGAAAACATTGCGTTTTACGAAATACACCTGTGTACCAAATTGAGTGATTCTCGTACAACAGGGTTCCGAGATATAAAAAAAGACTATTCTTAGGGGTGGACTTTAGGGGGCTTTAACTCCAAAAGAGGGGGCCACTTGGCGAAAATAAAAAATACAGGTCCCTTAAATTTGTTATAAGAATCTGACTAAATTTTTGTTGCGTTAATTTCGGGACACCCTATATATGAAATTTTGAAATTCAAATATTTCATGTTTTTATTTAATACCTAAAACCTAAACACTATTTTTCCAATTTTTGAAAAGATTTATTTTGTAAAAAATGTCCCATAATGTATTAAATAAAAAATGTAGTGAAATTTATTGTAATTATTTTTTAAATTTTTATTTATTTAACAAAGTAGCATTCTTGTAGTATATCATAAATTTCTGAAGCTTATCCAAGAAGTGTACCAGCAATAATCGTAATGATGTTTTTAAACTGAGATTTTAGATTATTTACTCTCATGCAAATAAATAAGAGCCTATTGTAAGCACAACATTATCAAAACGTGTTAATTTAAATACAATGACCTCAAATGTTCTACAATCATGATGATACTTTAAATAAAACAAGATAATTTTACAAAAGCTTTATATTTATAAACTGGGTACATAAACAAACACTAAATATATAGAAATTTATAACTAAGGAATTAGTGCCATATAAATTTTATGATGTTGAAATGTATGACAATTATAAAGTTCCTTAGAAAATTTTTGGTGATACTAAACAATTGCTTTAAGACACTTTTTACAGACTTTTTCTGTTTAAAATAGAAGATACAATTTATGGTGTAAAAATTGATTATAGTCCACACGTGACACCTCTTCAAAATATCATAACATGCAAACTAATAATACAACACAATATTAATGCAGTTTCGTTTTTGCTTTATAAAATAATACTTATAATTGTCTTATTAAGGAGAATACTATATATAAAAATTATAAAATTAATATAGTCAATCATTTAAAAAAAAAACTTAAAACTGTAAAAACCTATTAACCAGCTGACTGCCTTTACACAGCACTTAATTTTTTAAATGTAAAGTCTATAAAATTAATGTACTTATGGCGGTCAACAAGTTAATGGTATAAAAATATTTGGGAAATGAATAACAGCCAAAGGAATACTAGACCAATCACAACGTTGGTGTTGGAAAATGACACTAGAAATAATTAATTTCAAAGTATATTGACTAGATATTGAAAATACAGTTGCCCCAACTTTTTTTATATAAAAACGTCCAATTTTAAAATACCACAGTAATGCGACTTAACTTTTTATAAAAAAATGCATTCGTTTTTTTTTGACTAAAATCAATATGATTCAATACTGTCAATTATGGGTTATTTTTCATGACTTTTTAATGGTGCACACAATTTTTGTAAAAATATTGTATAGAAATACTTGATATGTACACAAACCGCAGTTTAACCATTTTGTGTACTCGAGGGGTAAAACCACTATAATTTTCAGAAAATCCCGATTTTCATTTATTTAAAAGATGCCTTGAACCTTCTAGAATAAGGAAAAAAGTTTTATGCCAGTACAAAATTTTTTTCTTTGAAATTCCGGGCTCTCCCAAGTGCATCGGGCTGTTCCGAAACGACTACTTGCGTCACATAGATACCTGTTGGAAGCTTACAGTCTAATGAACTTTTGATTTCTAGCTTCTTTAATATAATGACAGATGTCGTTAGAAACAAAAGAACGTTAGTATTGCGTATACCTCAAAAGTTTGGGTGTTTTTTTTTTTTCAAAAAACACGATTTTTTTCTAACGGCACACAACATAATTCCAACATTTTTTATTCTATTACCTCCAAATTTTAATCAATGTCTTTAAAAAACATTCCAAAGAGAAGCACATAAGGGATTTTCGATAAGTTGATTTTAACACTATTTATGCCAAAAATTGATCTTTTTACTTCAAATGCTCGCCAATCACACAAAAATTAATGTTTTTAAAATCCCCTATGTCCTCTAGCCATACTACTGTAGATTAAAAGAATTTTGTTTTGTTTTTTTCCTAATTCAAATTTGCTCAAGATCGCTTCAAATGCAACGTGCCTTTCGAGAATGATTCCAGCGTCGATCTTTTGCCCCATTTATGAATAATTTTTTAAACTTAAAGACATGGTTAATGAGATCCTTGAATATTATTTTCATCTTAATTTTCATTCCATTAAAAAATTCTTTATTTTAGAATTTTAAGATGGTGTTACCCCTGCAAGTGTAGTATCTATGTATATGAATACATACTTTGCATTAAAAAATCTGAAAATGTTACTAAATGAAATGACATATAATGCTAATATTTGTGATTACAATTGATGCATTGTTAAAAACAAATTTTTGCACCTATCATAAAAAATATAAAATATCAGCAGCAGCAGAAACAATTTCATCAAAGCGAGAACAAACTTATTCTTTGAAACATTGCACAATTTTAATTTTCACGATTTTATTATAATATTAATGACTTGTTCGAGACTGACAGGAGAACAGTATTTCTTACCAAAAGTAGGAAAATATTAGAAATCTTTCTCTCAAAGTGCTTATATCAAAACTTTCCAATTTCATCATAGTATTTCACTCAAGATACTTTGAAATCAGAAATAATGTAATATTTATTATCTTATAAATGCAATGTAAAATATGTCTTTTACTTTACTTCTGACTAGAGATTGGATTCAGACCTTCTACGACTTCTTTACTGGTTTCGTGAAATGTTGTACTTATAACATTTTTTACTTTTTCCATTAGCGACCCCATGTCATCTAAAGTCATGCCTTTAGTTTCTATTTGCGGCAAAGCCGTAATTAGAACTTTACCTGGAAACATATTCCCTATTTATTTCTTTATTTTTTTGTTCAGTTTGTTTAGAATGACCTTAAAAAATGTCAAAATCAGAAAGAAATATGTTTTTGAAACGAACAAATATGAGTCCTAGCCCAAGGATATTCAACGAAAAAAGGAGGAAACCTCGATTAAATTCCCCCAAGCTGAATTTTTGCAGATGTTCTTTGAGCTGTCCCGAACCCAAATCCACAAAAATCACAAAATTCTACAAATATCTCGGGTTCTATGTATCGGACATCCATATGATGTCAATTGTTCCCAACACTTTGCCCTTTTCGAGTTATTCAAGGTCGAATATCTCGCGCTCAATGCATTGGACATCATGGAATAAGAAAAGATATTATGTATAAGATTGACCTGCATTTTTTCCAAAACTTCTTCCTTCTTGAAATGCGAGATTTATGATTTCTTGCCTAATGCAAGAACTCAGGCTCGAAAAGGGCGAGGTTTCAGTAAAAAGCAAGAGACTGATCTTGTAGATAAAATTAAATCGTTGACCTTATGGATGTATTGATGCATAGAATGCGAGATATTTGCAAAAAACTTGGACCTTCAATCTCTTGGGTAGAGATGTGATTTTTGTGAATTTGGGTTTGAGACACCTCAAAGAATATCTGTGCAAAAATTTAGCTTGGAGGGAATTTGTCTGCGGTCAAATGTTAATTTCCCAGGACTATCCTGACGACTAGAAAGGCTATTACAAACTCGCTTCTCACTACAGGGATCTCGGAAACAGTAAGAGATACGAAGTAGTTTAAATGGGGGCAAAGTTGCATAATCAGGGGATCAACATTATGCCTCTAAAAAATCAAGACTAACATGATTAGTTTTCGAAATATTTGGAAAAAACCGAAATTTTGGAAATCCATTTTTGTTTCAGCCTTGTTTGAGGCGATATTGAAAAAAGAAGAACACTTTTTCATGGCAACTTTTTGCCTTCTATTGGATGGTATAATCAATTTTTATATGTAACGTTTCGTCTCCCCAGGACCATCATCAACTTCATTTTTTCAAATACAATCCTGGAAATTTTATTAAATTTTTTGCAAGCCTTCGTGACCCCCAATACTGTACTGCCTCAGCTCAAATCAGATTCAGATGCTTTGTCTCAAAAAATTCATCTTCAATGTATTTGTTCCAAATTTATCTAATTTTTTTTTAGATTTCTTGTTTCTTGAATTATAGGATAATTGAATTATCGTACACTCTAAGTGTCGTTAATCCTTGTGAAATCCACCTAGTTATTTCATGTCATGAAGGCTTGCAAAAAATGTAATAAAATTTCCAGGGTCGTATTTAAAAAAATGAAGTTGATGACGGTAGAGGGCAAATAGTTGCCATGAGAAAGTGTTCTTCTTTTTTCAATATCACCTCAAACAAGGCTAAAATGAAACAAAAACGTATTTCCAAAATTTCGTGTCTTTCAAATATTTCAAAAACTAACCATGTTAGCCTAGATTTTTTAGAGGCATAATGTTAGTCCCCTGATTATGCAACTTTGCCCCATTTAAGCTACTTCGTATTTCTTACCATTTCCGAGATCCCTGTAGTGAGAAGCGAATTTGTAACAGCCGGTATATTTACAAATATAGAGGCAGGAGAAATTAACTTTTGTGCTTAAGCGTAATTATACTACCAATATACACTTATAATAGGTACTACAAAATCAAAAGTAAACAATAAATAATTTGCTGGTAACTAAATGTTCAGACAGGCTAATAATTTGTGACACTTTTGAAAAATTGTTCCAAATATCCAGCAGTTTCAAGCTTATAGTTGTATAATTCCATATAAGCATAAACGTTATTTACTCATGTGTCTACGTTTAAATCTAAAACCATATGTGAAATGTTTATTTCTCATGTATATTATTTTTATCAAATAATTGGTCTTGCCCGAACATAATATAGTTGTCAAGTTGTCAGGGCTCATATACTAATAAGGTATCTTCTATTCGTTAGAATATATTTTTACAAATAATTAAGGACAAACATCATAAAGGCAATATATTGTTTAAATATGAAGCACATTTTATCTGTAAAATACATTTTTTTGTGATTACAGGAAAGAAATAAATTAATATACATTTAAAGAGTGATGTAAACCAGTAAATATACTTGAATAAGTAGAATTGTACTTACCATGGTCAAATCTTTTAACACTTTTATCTAAAAAGTAATACCGACTGTATACCACTGGGATGATAGGTAACTGTCCTGATATGGCTAAATGAAAGGCGCCCTTCTTGAAGGGATGAATTTTGCCGTCGTTTCTTCTAGTTCCCTCTGGAAATATCCACAACTTTGTCTAAAATTCAAAGATATTAATGCTTGTGAGGCATTCAAATCAATCACGTTAGTCATAAGGATATCCCTCTAAAATTTTTTAGGGACGCACAATTTAAATGTATAGTGGCCTTCGATATATACTAGTGGAAGCAACAGCGATGATTTATAGATCTTCTCCATTTTCTGTGATATTTTTTGGAAAATCACTTTTTATATTACAGACTTTTTTTATACATGCTTAAAGTTTTAAATTTATTGGTTCTGTTTCAGTTTTTAAATCTAGGATGCATTGAAAATGCCTGAAAATTAAAAATTACTGACATTGGGATATTTTATATATTGAAATTGTTAAATTTTTTTATCCAAAAGGAGATTATTATTTGGCAGTTATAAATAAGTTGTCAGTAATTTTTCATCTTCGGTCATTTCCAATACCTCCTACATAAATTTCAACTTTAAACCTTTATAAAAAATATTTTGGGTTATAATTTTATAAAATTTTAGATACTGGGGATTTAAGTGATGCTACTATGTAACTAGATTTTCATTTAAAAAATCTCTAGTAAGTTCCCGAAAGATCACTTCTAAAAAAGAAAAAAATTACAGCACGCCATGAATCGTCATAATAATTGGTTAAATAAGTACATATATACATAGAAGACCACTATTATAAAAAAATAAACAGGTTATTTTGGTAAGTTTTTCTTCAAAATATATAAAGTTACATGTCTAGTACTATTTTATTTAGTATTATTAATTATATACTGTCATATAAACTTATTCTTCTCAAAGTTTAAAATAAGTATAAGTTAGTAAACCTACAATTTTGAAACAATAAAACCAAGTATTATGCATTTTATTGAATATTTCGAAGGAAGTATTTTTTTTATCTATCGAAATATATAATTATTATCTTTATCCTCAAATTAATATGAACATTTATTATTTTTGCTATGTGGTCTCAATAACATTACCAATTTTATCTATTCAGACTAATATTGATTTATTAAAATTGTAAAACATAATCAATAACTCCTACTCATGTAAAAATGGTAATTTATACATTTCTTAGTCATTGTCCTCATTAGTAACAAATAAACTATCATTTAAGGCCCGACTATTGATTACAATAATGGTCAGAAAGTAATGCACTTCTATAAAATTTAATTATGTCAACGAGTCAACATAAAACGTTTAATTAAAAGTATACTTATCTATATGTGATAGTAAATATATGTAACTGAATAAACAGTGGTATGGGAAAAGAAGGATTCCATACAAGGTCGCCTTTCAAATCTCATTAAACGAACCAGCAATTAAAAATAACATCGGTCAAAAAACTGGACTTTTTGTACATTGATGTTGCGAAAACTGCACAATAATTGTTTATTAATGTGTTATCATCAAATAAAAATTTACACAATCTTTAAAATTTATCTCAAGTTCAAGTTGTATTATCTATAATATTTTATTTGTTTATAATGTTTAAGGAACTTATAGTTTTTGTGATTTCCTTAATAAAAACGATATCAAATTCATTGACTCAATATTTACAGTTATTATCTTTTTAGGTTCACATGGTCAAATTTTTTTGTTACATTTCAAAAAAGACCACGATAAAAGTTGTATTTATTAATCGATTTTGATAATTTTTTTAAAGGTAGAAAGCAAAAATTTGTGCTTTTGAGCAAAATGCCGTATTTTACTAATCAAGGTCTATCGCAATTTTTAAAAAACTTTTTTGGAAGTAAAATTCATAAATTCGTATTATTAATTTTTTTATATATAAAATTTGAATCCTCAACACCTTTTTAAATGGGTGTATACCAGATGTCATAAAAAAATTCGAAAGTTTTGCAGATAAATTTAATAATAGAATATCGTGAATAATTTATTATTACAGATTAATTTTGGCTTACTTTGTCTGCAATAATAAATATATATTTTCATTATTAAATTCGGTATATATCCATTTAGAAGTTGAGTTCAAAGGTGTATTCAGATTTTATATAAAAAAAATCGTTAATACAGTTTCTTGATTTGTAACTCAAAAAAAAAAAAAATTAGGGTAGGCTTTAATAAAATATGATGTTTTGTTCAAAAGTACAGTTTTTGGTATCACACCTTTAAAAAAAAACATGGTCAAAATCGATTAATAAATACAACTTTTAAGAGTGTTCAAATTTGAAATGGATCACTAAGTATACATATCTATTAAAATTAAATATACTGACCTTCTACCGATTATAATATTACGCAGGTTAGCTGTGACATATCAGTATAATTCTGAAATAATCTGTAGATAACACAAGTGAAAGTCATATATCAAAAAATATTTATCTCGGCAAAAAATTTATTAATCGCGTACCTATCATAAAAAATTTTGTGCACTAATCCTTATTTGAGCAATATCAATCATTAAATGAGAAAATGTTTCAAATCATAGATGCTGGGCTTTGAAACGGTAGTCACAGTTAAATTGGGGCAAAGTTGCATAATCAGGGGACCAACATTATGCCTCTAAAAAATCAAGGCTAACATGATTAATTTTCGAAATATTTGAAAAAACCCGAAATTTTGGAAATCCATTTATGTTTCATTTCAGCCTTGTTTGAGGTGATATTGAAAAAAGAACACTTTTTCATGCTCACTTTTGTCTTGTATCGAATGGCATAATCAATTTTTATATGTAACGTTTCGTCTCTCCAACTTAATTTTATTAAATACGACCCTGGAAATTTTTTTACATTTTCTGCAAGCCTTCATGATCCCCAATACTGTACTGCCTCAGCCCGAACCAGATTCAGATGTTTTGTGTCAAAAAATTCATCTTCAGTGTATTTGTTCCAAATTTATCTAAATTTTTTATTTAGATTTATTTGTTTATTGAATTATCGTGCACTGTAAGTGTCGTTAGACCCTGTGAAATCCATCTAGTTATTTAAACTATTACCACCACACATTAAAATAAAACATTATAAGAGTTTTATTTCCGTGTCCTTAAGTTATTTCTAGGCTTCGTGAGTGCTCAAAATTCAAACTAATTCCAATCTATTTTTTTCAGGATATTCATACAAATACATCTGACATGCTCTTTCACAGTTGCGGTTACAGATATAATAAATTCCGATAATATTACGCTGATCTTCATTTTCAACGTTTGCAAAACGAAAATGTTTTTGAACATTTACTGACATTTTTTCAAGAATAATATTCAGTTGGAGTTTTGGTTGTTCATATGCATTTTTAAGAATTAATTTGTCATAATAAAATTAAAATTGTAATAATGTTTTAATTTTGACGCAACAACTTATTGAGTTATGTATTTACCAAGTGATGGTAATAGTTAAAAATAATAAATGTTTTATTGTAACGTGTGGTGGTAATAGTTTAAATAACTAGATGGATTTCACATTTACAGTGTACGATAATTCAATAAACAAAGAAACCTAAATAAAAAATTTAGATTTTGGAACGAATACACTGAAGATGAATTTTTCGAGACAAAATGTCTGAATTTGGTTCGGGCTGAGGCAGTACAGTATTGGGGGTTATGAAGACTTGCAAAAAATGTAATAAAATTTCTAGGGTTGTATTTAAAAAAATGAAATTGATGATGGTCTGGAGAGACGAAACGTTACATACAAAAATTGATTATACCAATCGATAGAGGGCAAAAAGTGGCCATGAGAAAGTGTTCTTCTTTTTTCAATATCACAAGGGTGAAATGAAACAAAAACGGATTTCCAAAATTTCGATTTTTTTTCAAATATTTCGAAAACTAATCATGTTAGCCTTGATTTTTTAGAGGCATAATGTTGGTCCCCTGATTACGTAACTTTGCTCCTATTTAAGCTACTTTGTACCTCTTACCGTTTCCGAGATCCCTGTAGTGAGAAGCGTATTTGTTAACAGCCTCTGTATAGGCGAAAATTAAATTAAACAAACAACTATTTGTATTAAAGTAAAATACTGAGACTGTGGTTTGTTTCCATGAACGTAGGTAGGATTTTTTATTGGGGTGGGCCTTGGGGGCCAGATGGTCAGCCGGCTAGTCTGGCCACAAAATAAATATATTTTTGTTTTGTCATATTCTTTATTATGGATATTTTTTGGTCTTGTATTCATGATTTATTAATGATTATGATGATGACTATTCCTTTCACTGTATAAATGCATCCAATCAGTAAGTAGTTTTGGCGTGGAGCCCCTCCTAAATAATTTTACGGGGGCTAGAGCCCTTCAGCCCTTCTATACTTGGCGCCTATGTCTCAAATAAAGGGTTATTTCGCAAAATTATTTCATTCTTTTAAACTGTCATAATATTACGACATTCACAACTATATTATGTTCACGTGTTCTAATATTTAGATAAAATGTAATAAAAAAACATATAATAAGTACAGCATATATTTTAACTGCGTACTTCAGAAAATATGAAATACATTAAACCTTTTTATTTAATCATTCTAATCAATAGTTACTCAGTTCGTTAGAAAATAATTAAGATAGATAATTTATAACAATTTAACTAGAAAAAATAAGTGGTTTCTAAAAAATACAGTGTAAAGGTTTGAAATCACTAATCAGCATTTAAAATAATAAGTTTTTGTACATACAATTTAACTTTTTTTTATTTTATTTATTCCGACTGAAAAGTTATGTTTTTCCATAGGTTCAGTTCGAATAATTTTAAAATGAGTACGCATAATAAAATATTATTAAAAAATAATATAATTTTTATACTCGTTAAAATATATTCAGACATATAATTATTATTAAACTGTTACGGTGAATTCTGTGAAAACATATTTTGTATTTCATTTCTGGTCTTAATTTATTCGATATAAATACTTATCTGGTATAAATTTAATCTCAACCGAGATATAAAAAAAATATTTCAGAAATCTGTAGATATCATAAATTAGGTCAGATGTATAAAATATTACTATAAATTAGCCGTATTTATCTTGTTTTATAAGAAATGCGAGACAGTTTAGGTAAAACTAAAATTTCTATAATCTTACCTTTTCAGCTTTAATTTTTTTAAGTGCTTCGTTCATAACAGCCTTAGCAGTGTCCGATTTTACCCTCGGTATAAAAATGATCCCGCACAGCCAAGCAGCAATCCCAAAAGGCCAAGCATAAAATAGTTCTTGTTTTGCTATAATAGTACACTTGTCCATCACACGCCATAAATCAAAGATTCCTAAAAAAACACTACTGTTAAGTCTAAAAATTAAACATTTACCTATTACTTTGGCAAAGCTTTTTGTTGCTGTATTGTATGATTCATATTAAATTAACGTTTTAAGGGACACTTCCTTATATTTTGGAATGCTCAACGCTTTTACATGTTTTATGCCAATAATAAATCAACCCACCTAAGATATCCAAAGAACTTTGGTGATTGGAAACAATAACAGCAGCTTGCTCTTTTTCTAAATGTTCCTTTCCTCTTAAAATCCATCTCATTCCAATCAAACTAGATATGTGATGACAAAAATCCGATGCCACTCTAAAACGATATTCAATTTAATTCAAAATTAACAATTTTAATTCTTTACCTTACAAAAGATTGCGTACATTCCAAGGATTAAGACAAAATACAGGTATAAGGATAACAGAATTTATCATGACAATTGAATAATACAAAAAAAATTTCAAGTGATATCGAAATACATGGCTTGATTCGTATAAGAATGGCAAAATTAGTATACAACCAGCCAAAATAATCTCCGTATACGAAGCAGTCATGTTGTCTTGACTATCACATACTACACCGCAAGTCACAATCCAACTAAACTAAAAATCGATTTATCCGAACATAAACATTTCATCCATTTCCCAAGCACCAAGTTTGAAAAAACCAATAAAAAAACCGTATGCGATGCGCCGTGAATAAAAAGCGTGTCGTGATCCCCTAAATCAATTACTCAGGAAATTAGAGAACGTTCATAATAATAATGCGTAGGTAAGTTAAGAAACCGCGGGTAAAAAGTACTAACAAATTATTTATAAATTTATTATTAATTTTATAAACTTTAACTTTCGCATAAATTGCGATGTAGAACATGTTTTTCGCAAAAAATAAGAAAATGCACATCTTTAAAAACTGATGAAAAAAAAAGTAATAAATATTGCTTCAATTCCAATGATGTCAGGGAATAATACTAATAATAGCTGTTTTACATTGACAATTTATTCATGAATAAATTGACGAAGTTCTTCATGAATTAATTCACGAATTTATTGGTAAACAGTGTGGTTTTAC
>NW_019416921.1:0-74802 GCF_000390285.2 Anoplophora glabripennis
AGCTTATTTAACAGCTGAGATACAGACATGTTCAAAAGTGTCACAATAACGAGAAACGCCCTGTAACTCAGAAACAAATGAAGATAGCAAATTTCTGATTTGACAGTCGAGTTTGCCATGAAAATCGAGCTCGAGAACGTGGTGTCAGATTTATCATATATTTAGTAGTTTCTGAGACACCCTGAAATCCCATCGAAAATGGACCAGCCTGTACAGTGATTCAGATAAAGTGTCTCTTATAATTTGGATCTCTTCACCGTCAGGTTTCTTGTTAAATACATTTTTAATGTCTACTTTTTTCTTTGTTGAGAAAAGTGTTTCTTTATTTTCTTATTTGGCGGAGAATTTGTAATTTCTCTACATAATAACTTACTAGCTTCCGCATCTTCTGAAGGTTTCATGGCCAGCAACACTTTCAAATTTTTTAACATAAAGACATGTTGGTCATGTGAGAAGTTAAGTGTCTTTGTATTCGCAATTATTTGCAAAGCAGATGCCTCAATAGCTGCTCTTAAATCTGGTTCGTTGGTCAACTGACGGGATTTATGCATATTTTGTGCAAGGCCATTTATTTCAGCTTGCCCAAGATGTGCATTACCTTTTTCTACGTTATTATCATCGTTCTCAACTTTGCAGTTAATTGTCAATGCAGTTCTATGTCTGGAGTGAATTAAATTGATGTGGTTTGTTAGCTTGCCTTTCGTGAATTTGATTATTTTATCAATACTTTTATCACGGACATACTCCTGTAGTGCATGAATTGATTTGTCCAATCTTTTCACTTTCTTGCCCTCCAAGTACACACACTTTAGAGTTTTATGCATACTCTCTATATGCATATTAGTGTTTATGTTACAGAATTTTCTATAACTATAGGCCCGCTGTTTCCGATTTTTTACATAAAAGGTTTTTAAATATGTATACATGTCTTTAGTAGATTCATCTGATGATAATAAATTTAAGAAATGTTCAAATTCTTTCTCAAATATTTCTTGGTCTAAATTGGTTTGTAAATATTTTAAAGTTTTATAAACCCACTTCCTATTTTTAGAATCTTTGACTTTTTGAAGATGTTGCCAATGCCATGAGCAAATCAATTTAAATTCGGAAGGACCCATTATTTTCTCCCAAGCATTGTAGTTATACATTTGTTATGTCCGACATAAATGTCTTTGCAGTCACTTTATTGCCTATACTATTCAATATGCGTTGGAGAAAAATTTCATAGATGTAGGTGTCTTTTCTGTTTGAAAATAAATAGGCCACTGGAAAACCTTGCCCAAGCTCATCAATTACCAGGAGAGTACTGAGCCCAAAATCGTGTGAATTCATTCCGTGTGTTTCATCTATACACACAATATTATGACCGAACTTTTTAAAAATATCTTTTTGGTTTCCATTCATTATAATTAAACAAAAGTCGTTCCTTTCGAGGTTGTAATCATCAATGATTTCCATTTGCTTTTTGTATAATAACACAGGATTTGTACTGGCTGAACTTCTGACCCCTTCTCATAAATCAACACTTACACCATCATCTTTGTGGCGGATTCCTTCTTGAATGGAAATATTGAATGAGGTTTTTATATTTAAAATATCTTGTCTTGTAATAAGATCATCTCTTCCAATCTTCGGTGGTATATTGTCTCTCACTGCATCTAAAATTCTGAAAATCTAATTAATATAATAGTATTTATTTCAGTTGTCTAAATGCAAAACCCGACAAGTCACATTTCTTTGGAATTTTAGATTTTTACACCGTTATATTCTTTATGTAAAGGGCTATACTGCCGTACAGTGGAAAAACGCCGTATGTTGTCATTTCTTAGTTTTTAGAAAATGACGCTTAAAATATTGACTTATAAAATCGGCTATATCTTATACGCGGAAGCATAAATAATAAATAGAGACATGTATAAATAATTAGTAGCATTATAGTCAACTTTGTTATTTACCGCTTTCGTTGTAAAAAGAAAAGGTTCAGAATAAATAGTAAAAATATTGGACATACGTAAAATTGAACTACTAAAAACCATTTCGTTACTAAGCATAAAAACAGTATGTATAGTTTTTATTACATACGGTTACGAGTTTATTATCGTTGCCACTAAATACTATTTATGAACACCGTATGTAAAACATTCGTTATTTATTTTGGGAATGTTAAACAATCAAAACGGATTTATTTAACAAAAATTGTGTAAATAAGCTGCACCCCCTGTAAAGTATAACTCAAATAAATCTTAACATAACTAAAAAATTTTATTTAGTATTATTAATAAACAAAAATTGGTAAGTTATTTATAATAACAGCTGCTACATTAAGGAACTAACTGCAAGTAAGGTTAAAAACATACACTAAAACAATTTTATTAAACACACACAAGGCACACATTCTGTTTTACATTATATACCGTATGTGACCAAAATTTGTTAACTCAACTAGTTATTTCGTAAAAGCGAAAATATTTACTTGGCTTGATTTGCGTTAACAAACAATGAACAAATCCAAATATGTATAGATAATATGGTAAAATACCAATTTTTACTCATCTTCAATTGTGTTGATTAGATCAGCTGCATTACTTTCAGGTAAATTTTTCCAGAAATATAATTTATGTTTCGGAAATATCGAAGACAAATTGTTAAGAAGCTTATTTTTTCTCTCAGCAGTTATACCTCTATTTGATGTGTAGGATTCAGGCTCTTTCAGTATAAAATTTTTCTTGGAGAGAATATTTAGCTCTTGATATTCGACTTCTTTAAAACATTTTTTATAAAATAAGCTTTTACAACCTCGCCTTGCCTCAAGTACCACAATGTCTTTTAAAAGTGGGCGGTTTTTATTAAGTTTCTGGATCTGGTAGTTTGTTGTTAAATTGGGCCAGTGCTTAAAATCAGAAAAATACATTGCCTTCACTAACGTGGCGCCATTATCTTTTGTACAGTTTTGCACAACATTTATAAAGTCTTGGAAGTCATACACTTTTGGATTCTGTTTTAATCCTTTTTCCACGAGATGGTGAAAACTGTCAGCAGACATAAATGTATGACCGACCTCAAAATATTTAATGGTTATTGTTTCTGCTGCGATGTGGTCTGAATTTATTAAGTAAATTAAAAAACTCAGTAAAGACCAGTTTTTATTCTGGCCACTGCAATTATCAGCCCATATAAAAATATGTTTTTTGTCACGTGCGTAATTTGTCAAAAATTTGTAATACGCACTAATTATATCTTCTTTCTTACGTCCAGCAATAGCTTCATGCCAAAGTACTGCTACAGCCTTATTTTTTACTGAAATATTTCCCAAAGGCACGAAAGATTGGTTGAAAACAATAATTCGTGGTGTAAATATTACTTGTTTGAACATTTCGAGCCTGGGAAGCATTATTACCTTTTGCATATCAGTGCAATAGTGCATAGTGTCTTCGTCGTCGGTTTTCTGCTTATCGCGCCTGTATTCTTCCCTGGATTCTTCAGCTTTTTTTATGTGCTGTAGCCACTGACAGCAGGTAGGACAGTCATTATTAGTTGTAGCATTTTCTTTGGAATGAGCAACATCGTGCAACAAAAATACCTCGCATTTTTCGCATTCTTCATGCCCCAATTTTGCAAATGAAATATTCAAGTCCTTAATTACGCTTCTGTAAAATTCATAAGAGATTATGACATTTGGATGGGTTTCCTGAAAATCTCGAAACATGCTGGTAATAGTGATGTCACTAGGTAGGTACAATTTATACGGTGCGTGCTCCCGTCTGTAATGCGAAAC
This sequence comes from Anoplophora glabripennis, assembly GCF_000390285.2. Lineage (NCBI taxonomy): Eukaryota > Metazoa > Arthropoda > Insecta > Coleoptera > Cerambycidae > Anoplophora > Anoplophora glabripennis. Next base: position 3,776 of record NW_019416921.1, read on the forward strand.
GCACGGTGAATATTTTTTAATGTGATTTTGAATAATTTTCTTATCAATTTTCAACCTTTTGTAGGAACCACGTTTATCTGTTGGTGGACTTTCAATATTTCGCAAGATTGTATCATTGTTACCTGAATATCCTAGAGTTGTTAAGAAAAATACTTTACAAACTTCTACACGTGCGCCGTTTTCTCCCTTCATAAAATATTTTCTGGTTGACTGTCTTCTAGAATCTTTACTTGAACTTAAACGTCTTTTTGTTACATTAACTATTTCAGTGTAATGGCTTAAAAAAGCTTTTTTTTCAGTAAAAGTTTTATTCCAGTACTTCTTATTTATTTCTTGACGTGTTGTTATCCCAATTTTAAAGAAACAGTTTTTCTTGCATTTACAGGGCGGTTTTAGTTCATGGCATTCGATTCTCTTCTTCTGAAGAAACTCCATCCTATCTTTTTTAGACACTAAATACTTTTTTCTTTTTCTGATTTCACCCTTTTTTGTGAAACTTTTATCCAACTCCGTATAATTATCGATCGAAATTTCATTTTCTTTAGAACTCAACTTTTTCTCCGCTTTATTTCTAGGATTTGGCGTAACGTGTTCAATATCATTCGGTCCTACAATAANCTGCCGTACAGTGGAAAAACGCCGTATGTTGCCATTTCTTAGTTTTTAGAAAATGACGTTTAAAATATTGACTTATAAAATCGGCTATATCTTATACGCGGAAGCATAAATAATAAATAGAGACATGTATAAATAATTAGTAGCATTAAAGTCAACTTTGTTATTTACCGCTTTCGTTGTAAAAAGAAAAGGTTCAGAATAAATAGTAAAAATATTGGACATACGTAAAATTGAACTACTAAAAACCATTTCGTTACTAAGCATAAAAACAGTATGTATAGTTTTTATTACATACGGTTACGAGTTTATTATCGTTGCCACTAAATACTATTTATGAACACCGTATGTAAAACATTCGTTATTTATTTTGGGAACGTTAAACAATCAAAACGGATTTATTTAACAAAAATTGTGTAAATAAGCTGCACCCCCTGTAAAGTATAACTCAAATAAATCTTAACATAACTAAAAAATTTTATTTAGTATTATTAATAAACAAAAATTGGTAAGTTATTTATAATAACAGCTGCTACATTAAGGAACTAACTGCAAGTAAGGTTAAAAACATACACTAAAACAATTTTATTAAACACACACAAGGCACACATTCTGTTTTACATTATATACCGTATGTGACCAAAATTTGTTAACTCAACTAGTTATTTCGTAAAAGCGAAAATATTTACTTGGCTTGATTTGCGTTAACAAACAATGAACAAATCCAAATATGTATAGATAATATGGTAAAATACCAATTTTTACTCATCTTCAATTGTGTTGATTAGATCAGCTGCATTACTTTCAGGTAAATTTTTCCAGAAATATAATTTATGTTTCGGAAATATCGAAGACAAATTGTTAAGAAGCTTATTTTTTCTCTCAGCAGTTATACCTCTATTTGATGTGTAGGATTCAGGCTCTTTCAGTATAAAATTTTTCTTGGAGAGAATATTTAGCTCTTGATATTCGACTTCTTTAAAACATTTTTTATAAAATAAGCTTTTACAACCTCGCCTTGCCTCAAGTACCACAATGTCTTTTAAAAGTGGGCGGTTTTTATTAAGTTTCTGGATCTGGTAGTTTGTTGTTAAATTGGGCCAGTGCTTAAAATCAGAAAAATACATTGCCTTCACTAACGTGGCGCCATTATCTTTTGTACAGTTTTGCACAACATTTATAAAGTCTTGGAAGTCATACACTTTTGGATTCTGTTTTAATCCTTTTTCCACGAGATGGTGAAAACTGTCAGCAGACATAAATGTATGACCGACCTCAAAATATTTAATGGTTATTGTTTCTGCTGCGATGTGGTCTGAATTTATTAAGTAAATTAAAAAACTCAGTAAAGACCAGTTTTTATTCTGGCCACTGCAATTATCAGCCCATATAAAAATATGTTTTTTGTCACGTGCGTAATTTGTCAAAAATTTGTAATACGCACTAATTATATCTTCTTTCTTACGTCCAGCAATAGCTTCATGCCAAAGTACTGCTACAGCCTTATTTTTTACTGAAATATTTCCCAAAGGCACGAAAGATTGGTTGAAAACAATAATTCGTGGTGTAAATATTACTTGTTTGAACATTTCGAGCCTGGGAAGCATTATTACCTTTTGCATATCAGTGCAATAGTGCATAGTGTCTTCGTCGTCGGTTTTCTGCTTATCGCGCCTGTATTCTTCCCTGGATTCTTCAGCTTTTTTTATGTGCTGTAGCCACTGACAGCAGGTAGGACAGTCATTATTAGTTGTAGCATTTTCTTTGGAATGAGCAACATCGTGCAACAAAAATACCTCGCATTTTTCGCATTCTTCATGCCCCAATTTTGCAAATGAAATATTCAAGTCCTTAATTACGCTTCTGTAAAATTCATAAGAGATTATGACATTTGGATGGGTTTCCTGAAAATCTCGAAACATGCTGGTAATAGTGATGTCACTAGGTAGGTACAATTTATACGGTGCGTGCTCCCGTCTGTAATGCGAAACGCACGGTGAATATTTTTTAATGTGATTTTGAATAATTTTCTTATCAATTTTCAACCTTTTGTAGGAACCACGTTTATCTGTTGGTGGACTTTCAATATTTCGCAAGATTGTATCATTGTTACCTGAATATCCTAGAGTTGTTAAGAAAAATACTTTACAAACTTCTACACGTGCGCCGTTTTCTCCCTTCATAAAATATTTTCTGGTTGACTGTCTTCTAGAATCTTTACTTGAACTTAAACGTCTTTTTGTTACATTAACTATTTCAGTGTAATGGCTTAAAAAAGCTTTTTTTTCAGTAAAAGTTTTATTCCAGTACTTCTTATTTATTTCTTGACGTGTTGTTATCCCAATTTTAAAGAAACAGTTTTTCTTGCATTTACAGGGCGGTTTTAGTTCATGGCATTCGATTCTCTTCTTCTGAAGAAACTCCATCCTATCTTTTTTAGACACTAAATACTTTTTTCTTTTTCTGATTTCACCCTTTTTTGTGAAACTTTTATCCAACTCCGTATAATTATCGATCGAAATTTCATTTTCTTTAGAACTCAACTTTTTCTCCGCTTTATTTCTAGGATTTGGCGTAACGTGTTCAATATCATTCGGTCCTACAATAATTTGTATATTGTTCTGTTCACTGCTTTGGACTTCTACATCATTCTCTTCTGTAACCATTTGAATTATATTTTCCTGCTCATTTCCTGAAATCCCTAATTTATTCTGTACTTCTTCTTGCGCATTTCTTTCAGTTTCCATATAACTACGAACTGTCGTCACAGGCATTGGAGTGATATTTTCTGGCTGGATTTCTGGAATGTCTCCACTGACATGTTGTTTAGTTGTTGCAATAATATCTGAAAAATATATGAACAAAATAAATAAATGTACCGATATAAAAAACACAGGACAATTTTAGGCGTAAATTGCATTTTGCATTTGATAGGTAAAATCAGACAAAAAGAGCATATGAAAAGCGTCTACCTACTTTCGTAGAGAGATTAATAGTGAAAAATATTTTATATTATTACAATGTTTATTGTACCACTTAATAGATCAACTAAGTAATTAACAATTAAGTGGTTCAAATTTACAATTATTATTATTATTGAAAGCAAATTAATCATTTTTGAGTTTGGATTGACAAATTTTAACAAAGCAATGATCAAAGTGACCTATTTTAAAGGTTAATTGATATATTGAGACACGTAGACTCTGCCATGAAATAAATATATATTCATTTTAACTTACCTTCCAAGTTTTTAGGTGGACCTAATAATAATTGATTTAACTCTGTGGAACTTATAATACTGATATCATTTTCCTCAATAAAACTTTCCGTTACGAGGGGTTGCATATTTTCATCTAGTAAAATCATTTCGCTTATTGAAACATCATTAATTGTGTTACTTAAAACATCACTATTCGAATTGTTTTTAATGTCACTAGTTTTAAGCACTTGAAGCACCATTCTTTTTCCTCTGGATCCCGTTTTGTAAATTATTTCTTAAGAAATAATTATGACTCTAAACTAATGCATGAGCACGCACATACGTTTGAGAGCAAACTGAATAACAATCGACGATTTATTTCGTTACTAGACAAATAGACCGTATGTTTTGACATACGGCGTAAAATTGGGCGGGAACGCGACGCGCCATAATTATCTAACCATAAACACCGTATGTAACGAATCTTTATCTACATAGGGTATTTATGTTTAGGAAATTAAGATATTTTGAGGGACATACGTAAAAAATTGACACATACGGTTTTTATGTTATGTAATTAGCCACCAATTTTTTTAAACGTTCAAGTGAACTAATTTCAAAGTGTTTTTATCCGTTTTTACTAATTATGAAAAAAAATTGCAAACAAATATGATAGCTCTTAGTGTAAAAAATTCAAAAACATCAAAATCTTAGATTTGCTAAAAATGCTACATACGGTGTTTTTCCATTGGACGGCAGTATAGGCTTTTGGACATTTTTAGTGCAAAATCCGATGTTTTACAGGTTGTAATAAAGAATTTCCAAAATTGCGAGCGTTCATAATTTTCCGTCATTTTAGGCAACAATTAGTAGACAAAACCCGACAAGTCCTCGCTGTTAACATACAAAACCCGACATGTCGAAACTTTCATCTTAATTTACGTGGAATAGACTGTGTTGGATTTTCCTAAACTAGTTTTTCTTTGTATAAATCACTAAACAAAAATTATGTTTGAAATTATAAGTTACTACCATAAATAATACATGTTTTATAGGTACGTTTTTCGTGATTTGTCACAAATTCTTTTTAATGGACTTGTCGGGTTTTGCATTTAGACAACTGATTTTAAAACTTTGTGTCGGTATGTATTAACATACAATTCTTTATTATACATCTGAATTATTTTGTCAGTCCCGCTATCAGTTTACCAAACACATTTTTATGGCATTTGCTGTGGTAGGTAACATTGTGATGTAGCACTCAAGATAAAATAATCTTAGATTATATAAGTGTGAAATAGAAAACCTGTTTTCTTTTAAAGTCCGTTAAAATAAGATTTTATTTTGATTAACTTACCGTGTAGCTGCGACACCAGCCATTAATTTCGTAGTGGTGCCTTTCCTACATACATCCGAGAGACGTAAATATTTAATTTCATGTTCATGACCGTAATGATCAGGATACTAAACAATATTACACTGATTTGTGTCAATATTCCTTGTAATAAAAATTTGGCTCAAACAAGTGAGATTTATTTTTGCTGATCATTGAATTTTAAGCATGCGTTTACGATCACATTTCTTGATTAATTGACTTGAAATTGTAAAGTTTTGTAAAGTAAATTGTAAAAAAAGTACCGTACCGTATAGTGGAGGGTGTCGCGGGCCCCGAGCCCGGATTGGTTAAAATAAGGTTTTGGGGCGTGGCCTGCGAGCTCCGGGTATAAAAAGGAAAGGATTGAAAAAAAATCAGAGAGAGAACTTAGAGTTAGAATTAGGAATCGATGGTGATTCATATCATTTTTTTGGTTTTTTTAACTATTATTAAAGTAGAGTTAGTTGTTTATGAAGTAGACAAATCCCTTTCTCGTTAAAATTTAGTGACGTGAAAACGTCAGATAGTAGCGGCTGGTTAAAGCAGCGACTCGTGTAGTATTGCATTGTTTGAACTAACCTTTCTTTTTTCAAAAGAAACTACGACGAGTTCTCAGATTGATAGCCCTAAAAAAGGCGACAGAGTGTATTACAAAAACTTACCTTAATATATGTGTTGGTTATATTGATGTCTTATTCCATAAGAAACTGCTTACTATCACGTACAGCTTCCCTGTCGTGTAAACCTAGAAAGAAATAGAAATATTAGTACATTTTGACTTGTAAAGTGTGAATTTAATAATAACAATAGTAGAGTCAATATAAAAGTTAGTGTAACAGTGCCAAGGAACTGGGACTTCGAGGGATTCAGAAAGTAGACTTTAGCCAATCGTATTTCCGTCCTAGAACTGTATACAGATAATTTGAAACGTATCTGTAAGTGGTATATTCGAAACCGCGGCGAAATCCGTCAACGTTAACGTGCGCCAGTATTCGAAACTAAGGTGAAATTGACAATTGTGGGGTTATACGAACTCCCGTCGTGGATTCAAAACCCGAGTGAAACATCCGAAATTAGACTATAGTAGTACCGTATTGTTAGAACTTTGTTAAGAACGAACGCTTATTCGAAACTAACTTGAAAATTTGACATTGTATCCGAACAGGTGATCATTCCGACGGTTAGTGTATTCCGCGGTTCATATCGAACACCTAGCAGTTTAGATTAGTTACGTAATAAATTATAATGACGTCACGGAAGAGAGTAGAGGCTTGTGCTCCGCAACCCGTGTTGGGAATCGAGGAAGAGCGGTTACATGAATCGCTCACGTCTACGGAATCTTTAGAAGGAGCCTTCGCGATTCCGGCAGACCCAGCGATAATTAACGACGATCCGGACCGAGACGAGGTAATTGATCGACCGCATATTAATCCCCGCTTCGTATATGAGAGATCAAGAGAACAAATACCCGATGTTGGAATCGTCAGGCGGCCTCCGAACGGAGGAGCGCCGAGAACAAGGGCTGCCAACCGTTCCAAAATACAGTTTTATTTATCTCAGGATCAATATAATGGACATAAAAAAGGAAATAGAGCTAGATCTGAATTTTTCCTACACATACCACTTCGAATGCGATCAAAATATATTTTTTCTACATGTTTAACAAAATCTACATTTTCAGACTTTTTTTCCATATCAAGCCATGCATCAAATTCTATAAAAATACATTTTTACAATACAACGACATACCTCCCACCTTCTCTCAAAATATAGTTTCTACTCAACCCACCTTCATAAGATGCAAAAGTAATTTCCTTTGCCTTGAAACAATTGAAATCATGTTTAGTTCTCAAGTGATGACGAAGATCCATACTTCTCTTGACAGCCAGTAAGGTACTTAAATGGGGCGATAGTTTGTTCATCTTGTATCACGTTTCGTTCAGAAATACTATGCACTTCTCTAGTGTGACGATTCAAACTTCCTTGAGTAGAGAAAACCCTTTCACAATAAAACCAAAAAATCTTCAAGGGCAAAACAAACAAGAAGCAACGGAAAATTTAAATACAAGTGAACAGCAGATAAGTTTACCAACAGAAATAAGAAAAATAACATAACATATATATCAATACAGAAACGTCAGAAACCACATAATATGAATCGGGAACCAACAATGTGGCAACGTAGGTACACGATGCTGTCTGTAGGTGTTCCCATTTTGGCGCCATTAATGGCAATACTGCCATCTCCTGTCATTCGCCGTAAACAGACACTACCTGCATCAGCCACGCGCGCGTATTACAACTATTTGGTTAAGAAACAGTTATCTTTCCTGCTCTTATTGGCAACAGCGTCAATATACATAAAAGCTATACATACGAAGAAGATGAAAAGATCTCGGAGATGGTGGGTTCGATCTATTAATCGTAGAAAGCACAAGCAAGGCGATTTCTGTAATGTATATAAAGAAATGCGAAATGGTGACGCTGATTATTTTTTCAACTACACCCGAATGACAGTGCCGATGTTTGAAGACTTATTGAAATTAGTGGGGCTCCATGTAACCAAACATTCAAACAGCCCATCTATCCCTGCAGATTAGATTGTAGGCTTTTAATTACTATTCGGTAAATGTTCCTAGATGAACTGTTTATATAAAGAGTAATATACTAAAATTTCTTTAATTTTTAGACCATTAGCGTCAAGAGACTGCCTTCAATTAGTAGCCACAAGTTATCGCACGGGTAAATCCATGTGATGTTGTCTGGCATGTTCTTCAACCTTTGTTTATGCCATCCATGCAAGAATATGAACGAAAAAGAAATGCGAGAAATGTTGCTTTTAAATGGAATTTGCCTAATTGTGTGGGAGCAATTGATGGCAAACGTGTTGTAATTAAACAGCCGAGGATCACTGTATTTTAACTATAAGAAGACTTTTAGCATAGTTTTATTTGGAGTTGGTGATGAAAGTTTAATATAGTGGATGTTGGTTCATATGGATCATCTAGTGATGGCGGAGTGTTGAAAGAATCTGCATTTGGTCAACATATGACCAAATGGTATGGACCAAATGGTATGTGGTGGTAGGACAGTGGTACCTTACAATTACCACCAGATGAATCTCTTCCAGGCTGTACTTATCCATTTCCTTAGAGGTGATGATGCGTTTCCACTAAAAAATAATCTCATGGAACCTATTAGTGGCAGATTATTACCAGACGATCAAAGAATTTTTAATTACAGAGTATCACATGCATGGATGGAGGTGTATCGAAAACAGCTTTGGAATTTTAGCTGCTCGTTGGCAAATTTTCCCTAAGACGATATTTGCACAACCAGACACTGGACAAAATTGTAAAAGCGACTACTTGTTTGCACAATTATATGACCAAACAAGAGGTAACGATGGATCAGAGGTATTGCAGTGATATATTTGTCGACACAGAAATAAATGGGATAATAATCAACGGATTATGGAGACAGGAATTAGGTGATATTAATGCACTACATCCAATACAGGCACGATTACGGGCGAGAAATGCTAGGAAAACTGCTTTGCAATCTAGGGATATGTTAATTTCATATGTTACTACTTAATATAGGTTCTGTACCCTGGCAAAATGAATTAGTTAATGGTTAATGATAATAAATCAACTTGAATGTCTAATTTTTTGTATTCAGAAAAAAATATATTTATATTATTAGTGTTCTAAAATTTTCATATCAACTGTCTTTTATTTGCTATTGGAAGATCCATTTCTTTAAGTGTTTGGCTAATGTACATTCCCAACCAATCAAATTTGGAGCAACTTGTTCCAGTTTGCATGACTTGAGGTTATCCTAACAACACAGCTGATAGTTTTCACCATATCCTGCAAATGATTGTCAAAAGCGTCAGAATTTTTTTTCTTTTTTGGACGTGGAGCTTCAAAGTCGTCTGAACGGGTGTCTGAGTGAGAGCATGTTGGAGACATCAACTCCAAAGGTTGCGTCAATACAGTGGGATCATCTTCAATATATCTGTAAAAAAAATTGTTAACAAAGGTAAAAACTGAGAAGCAATTTATCTACCTAGCATTAAGAGCTGGGATTGATTAACATCATCATTATGTTGGCCTTCTATTATTGCTGTAGCACAATCTGATGAAGCTGCAACCCCATTACTGAATTTCCTGAAAATTAGAAAATACATACACATATTATATAAGTGTAATATAGATTATTATTACTCGTGCATATTTCTTGTCATAAATAAATTTTAAAAAACATTTAAATCAATCAATAAATCTCAACAAACAATAACATGTCGAAAAATTGTAAGCAGTTGAACAACTACTATCGTCATCTGCGCTTTTTGATCCCGATACTGTTTCTTGACTTAGTTTGAGTTTTTCTTTTATGTATTTCTCCCGCAGAGCTTTATATTGTGCCGTACAATTGTCCACTGTAACAATAAATGTACATTCATTTATTAATTTCGTAAAACGTAAAATATTGATTAAATAATAAATAAATACTAACCTGTTGTGCCAATTTCAATGGCAAGCTCTTTCAATTTTTTCAATCCTTTATATCCATTAGACAATTCACAAATTGCATTGGAATTGTCAATAAAAGTATAAAAACTACATAAAATTCGTAAATCTAAACACACAAAATAATACTTTAACAAACAACAAATACACATATACATACATACAAATGTATATTATACATCAAAATATTCGTTAACATTATAAAATCCTTTGTATACTAAATGTTGCTTTAAGCGCTTTTTAAATAGTCCAGTCGATGAGCAACTTTTTAGTTCAAAAGGTAACTTATTGTATATTTTAAGACCCAGGTAATTGGGTGATCTGCTGACAACATTTAACCTACAAAAAGGCACGTAAAAATTATTTTTTTGTCTTGTATTTATAGAGTGGATATAATCATGTTTTATAAATTTGTCCTGATTATTATGTATATACAAAGCTCATATATTAAGAGAGATGGCATTGTTAAAATTTGGTGTTTTATAAATAGATCTCTGTACTTACCACCTTTTTATTAAGGCAGTGTAGATACTGAGACTACAGTGACGTCATTAAGTTGACTTCTCACTTTTTCCAATAGTTTGTTGTATGCTAATGGTAACAAACTACTTGAAATGGTTTTTCTTGACGGAAGCTTATATTTAGCACATTTATGAGTCTGGAATTCTTTATTTTCGACTATGCTCAGCGGCTGATACTCGGATCTAATCATTTCATCAGTAATTATTATCATCAATCATTTTTTTGCATTGTATTTAGGTCTCTTAGGTAAATTTGAACTACTCGATAATAAGTATTGGGACTTGAGATAATAGTAGTACTACCTGAAGCACAGGGACTTGAGCTAATAGTGAACGTTGTGTCTGTTGGAAATTCATTATTACCAAGACGGTTTCATTTTGTATATTATTTCTAGAATTTTCATATTGCACAGTATGATGTTTATTTCTCAAATGTCGACATAAGTTGGCTGTTGCACCACCTTTAATCGAAAATGTAGTTGTGCAGTAGTTGCATTTTGATTTATCGGTTGAAATTTTCATTAAATGATTCCTAATATTACTTCATGTTCTATTAGTATTCATTCTTGTGCACCTGCCATTAATTTCATTATATGTATTTATAATAAAAATAAAAATAAAACTGTAGATAAAACAACTTACCCTGTGCCACATACGTGCGTACTACTGAGGTTCGTATCGGATAGTATACTTTTGTTTTTTCTAGGAAGGATTATTTAAGAGATTTATATCGAAAGTGAACAAGAAATGCCGAGCGCCCCGCGAACCGCCTGTACGAATTTTAAACATGAAGCACTAGAAAGGCAGACAAACTCCGCTAACGCGGAGTTTGACCTTTCTCTCGGGCCTTCGGTACTTTCATCGCCGGTTAGTAGACATATCATTTTTAAAAACATCTTGTATTTTAGTTTTTAAACACCCTGTATATAAAAGTCATCAACATCGTAACTTTGTTATTACCAATATTATCGTTGTCATCAAGTCATCATGAAGTCATTCTTATCTTCTTTTCCACCTTCATCTCCATCTCCATCTTCATTTTAATCTCTATCTTCATTTCTATTTCCATCTTCATATTAATTGTCATCATCATCGTAATCGTTATCTCAATTATGTAGAATATCCGGTATATGGATTTTTTTAAAAAAAACGTGTTCTTAATAAACATGTAACTTTTCATCGAAAGGCCCGTCTTACATTATTTGAATATAGCAACAGCAACATTTTTAAATTGTCTGAATAATTCTTCCGTTTAACATAAATTGTGGTTGGGTAATTTCAGTAAATTGTTTGTCAATGTTAGATTTATTAGCAGCCTTTAGATTATCCTCAAAACACTTTATGATAAACATACCTGCATTAACTTCGTCGGGACAAGACATAGTGTTAATAGTATAGCGAATGAAACATTCACCAATATCTTGCAGAATACATTCACATTGCTCGCGTGAGCCGTTGTACAAAGTAACTTTACGATTGCACAAGTCAATTTTTAAAAGTTTATAGTTTTTTAGTATAAAGTAAGGTTTATAGTTAATACAGTAGAACCCCGATTATCCGAGCTATTGTGGACCAAGCCTACCTCGGATAATCAAAAACTCGGATAATACGGACTTTATTTTCTACTGTAAAATAAAATCGGATTTTTAATCAAATTACATATGTTTTATTTACGTACGCAGTAATAAAGTATGTAAGTACTAAAGTAATATGTGTGTATATACCTAACAGTATGACAAGCAAACTAAGGAGTAAAAAAAGACGAAATTTTCGTTTGACGTAATCGAGGAGCGCGATTTTTTGCAGCAATGTCTCTCCATTTTTTCATGAGAAAAATGTCTGCTGGCGTTGCTTCGTTTTGCTGCTCCACATAAGCTAAGGCAGTTTCAAATGCAGCTAAAGCTTCCGAATGAGAAACTCTGAAAAATGATTTCTTCATCAGAACTTGATTCTTCAATGCGTTGGCGTTCTTGAACGATTGACGCAATCTCTTCATCAGTGTAATCCAATTCCACGTCATCTCCTCTGATCCACTCTTCGACATCATTTTCTGTTAAGGGGTCCTCACTCGGTAGTGACCTCGCCATCTCAAGCAACGGGAGCACAGGTGCCTCAACAGAGAGATCGTCTTTCGAAAAATCGACAGTTTTGCGCCATGACTTCATCAAAGTTTCAGGTTTCATTTCATGCCACGATTGGGCTATCCAAAACATCACGTCCTTAAGATTCACCTTTTTTAAATGAGTCGTTAAGTCCTCACCATTTTCTAACGCTTCCAAAACCGATTTTAATAGGCAAAATCTGTAGTTGCGCTTTAGATTTTCCAATACTCCTTGATCCATTGGTTGGATCAATGATGTAACGTTTGGCGGAAAAAAAGCACTTTGATGTCCTCGCTACATAACTCATCTTCACTTGGATGCGATGGAGCATTGTCCAGTAGCAGTAATGCTTTTCTTGACAGTTTCATTTTTTTTTCAAATGTTGCTCCACTTGAGGAACAAATTCTTCATAGAACCATGCTTTGAAGAGTTTTGAATCCATCCATGCACTTCTTTGGTTTCTATAGTAAACGGGCATGGCTGTTGGTGAAAGATTTTTAAAAGCTCTAGGCTTGGTAGATTTTCCAATCATCGTGAGGGGCAATTTGTGACTACCAGAAGCATTGCTGCATTGCATTGCTAAAATTGTTACCCTTTCTTTGCTACGTTTGTAACCAGGAGCTGATGTTTCTTGACGTGATGCTAGGGTTTTGGCTGGCAAAAGTTTGTAATTTAGGCCAGTCTCATCACAGTTATAAATTTGATCTGGGCTGTATCCATCGTTGTTTATTTTTTGTTGAATTTTTTCTTTAAATGTTATCACGGCAGAGCTGTCTGCAAATAGCTTCTCACCACAAATATTGAGCTGACGTATATCATGCCTCTTTTTCCATCTATCGAGCCAGCCTTGGCTTGCTGTGAATTGTTTCGTTTCCTCCGGGAAAAGAGTGCGCAGTGATAATGCTTTCGCTTGTAGAATTGGTCCAGAGATGGGAGCTCCCTTATCACGCTGTTGTGTAAACCATAAAAATAATGCATCTCCCAATTTTTCATAGTCACTTGATTTCATGGATTTTCGTTCAATTAGCGATGATGTCCCGGTTGATGATGTTTTCTCCTTTCACTGCTCTAGTTTATTGCGGTTTCGCTTCCAATCACCAACTGTGTTTTCTCCAACTCCTAATTCAGATGCTAATTTCTTCAATGATTCACCTTTACGTATTCTCTCTAGTGCCTCCAACTTTTTTTGAAGAGAAATAACGACTCTTTTGCGTTTTGGCGTCGACATTGTACGAAGTTGTCGTCGTCGTGAGTTGGGTATCAAAAATGTGCGATTTCACACGTCCGAACGCTACGCGCGCAACGACTCGACTGAAGAGAGGTGAGTGAGACGTGCGCGGGAGGCGCGGCGCGCACACACTGTTGCTAAGCAAGTTGTTTACATAGTAACAAGCAAGCTCGGTTAATCGCGACCTCGGTTAAAGCGAACTCGGATAATCGGGGTCCTACTGTACAATATTTGTTATATTCTTTACCATTAATGACAGAAGAAATATTTGCAACTTTTAATAAAACGGATTTTCCATGTCTGTTATGTATTTTGTTTATTACCTCTAGGCAAAGCTGAACTGCTATTGGAGTTATGTAGGTCATTGGGTGTCCCGAAATTGAATGAAAGTCTTTCGAATATTATTATAGAAATTATCTTGTCTGATATTTTCCTAATAATGTATTCATTGTTAGGAAAATAGCAGACAAGATAATTTCTGTCAATATTTATGTAGTATCTGAAATCTTTTACTAGACCGTTTGGAAAACGTTCAATTAAAGAATTTTGATTTTCAGTAGTGTTGTGTTCTTCGATCGTTGTCCACAAAGGCTGAATTAATATCACTTTTATTACTTGCGACTGAAATTATTTCGCTATCGACCCGAGAAAATTCATTTTGCAATTTTTGTAGATTAGACATCTTAAAATATGTAAAGTTTTTATTCTGCTTTCATGTTGTTCTACCCCATACTTCTTCCGTCGATGAATTGCTATCGTTTGTCCGGTCTACTACGTTTATTTGATTTTATCAATTTTTGAGTGTAAGGTACCCCTTTTTAAATTAAAATTCCTTGCGGCTTCTCTTTCTGGCAATCTCCTACATAGAACTTCTCTAATGGCATTTTTCATGTTATGTTCATTAATGTTCGCCCTATCGGTTTTACATTTATAATTTCTCACCATCTGGAAAGAGTATTTAATTACTTTAGTATCAATACGGTCGATTAATCATTGTGGGGCACAATCAACCACATGTAACTGGTTGAATGTGCCCCATGCCGCTCACAGCAAAATATTATGTCTTGTTATTAGTATTGTTTCCTTTCAAGTAAAACCATAACTTAACTTTACTTTAGAAAGGTATTTCAGTATAAATGTTAAATATAACACATAGGAAACATGAAAATTATAACCAGAAAAAATAAAAACTCTAATCAGAAATATTTACCCTAGACACAAAATATGAAAATTATTTTTTTCACGTGAAAACTATACCACTTACAACACCCACAAAACACTAATGCTAAGCGACCGTTAGTACAAGTGTGACAGAATTTTTACGAGCGCCAAATTCAAATAATAGATAAATTATAATGAGTGGTTGAATGTGCCCCCTCTTCATATCCCTCATTAGAGGCTGTGCTCATTAGTCCTGACCACAAAGGTAAATATAGGATCAGCAAGTTGTTCCTAATTATGGGTTTTCAAATCAACCAGAACGTTTTGATATACTTCATAAAAATCTATATAAAAATTATAAATTTTTGTATTTAGGTGTATTAACATCGCTTATAAAATCTAACGTCAAATCGTATTTTTTTTATTCTCAGGCAGTTCTATAGAAATACTAGTGACACACATCTACCAACTGTTTAAAATTTAGGTTAAACTGCGTCGTCATATATTTACTTAAAAGTAAAACAAATACATGATGGAACCAAGTTTTCATACAGTCATAGTTATTAATATGAAAAGGTGCTGCTAAAATTTCTTTCAAGTACTTGCTGTTATTTGCTTTGTGTTTATTTAGATATATGCAATTAGTGGTTGATATTGTTCAAGCACCCTATCCACACATGATTTTATTGAAAGCCACCTTGTTATGGAGGGGGATAAAATTTTATGAATTTTAACATGGAAAAATATTTGAAATTCTTCAAATTTTTTCCTGCGTAAAGAGCTTATGTTAAAATGGCTCCCAATATTTCGGAGTAAATCTTCTACATGTTTAGGAAGCTTTAGGCATGCTTTTGATGCTGCTAAATGTGCCATGTGGCAAGAGCACTTTACACAGACTATATGGGGAAAATCTTTTTTTAAATTTGAAAAGAGTGAATTATGTTCCCCCCACCATAACATTCATGGTATCAGAAGAAAACCCTACTAAATTGGTCAAGGGAATAGCTTTAGAAATTAAATTATCTTTTAGTGCATCATATAATTCAACTGCTGTAGAGCCTTTGGTTTCAACTAGATCAAAAAAGGAATTCTTTATTACATTTCGATCTGTGTCAAAGTATATTACAGAGAACGCACACTGTTTTTTAATAGATATATCAGTTGTTTCGTCTAATATAATTGAGAAAAAAACACCTGGCTTCCTTAATGCATCATACAAATTATCTAAAAAAGATTTACCCAGACTTTCACACATAATATTGGTAGATTTGAATCTTTTAATATTTAACTTTTGAGCTATTTTCGAATCGGGAAAAATGTTTTTCAAGAGAGAAGGCAGTGTATCCATCAATAAAAATGGTAGGTTATAACTAGCTAACAGAGCACATAATTTTAATTCCGCATTCTTCACAGCCTTTTCATCGTGTTTCTATGCCATAATCTGTTATTTTTGTGCTGGTAGACACTTTTTGCCAGTTAGTCTTATGTTTTTCCGTTGCTTGATGTTTTAGCAAAATACTTTTGTGTGCAATAATTTCACTATTGCATACTTTGCAAAAAACATTCATTATTTGCATCGTCTCTTTTTTCTGATTTTGCCAGCCAACCACTAAATTTGGGCATATTTAACTATGAAGAGACAAATTTCGTTAACTTTTTCTTCTTATATTTCGATGGCTGACCATGAGCCTTAAGTATTTTATCTGTAGAGACTCTAACCTAAAGCAGATACAACAATCGTATAATACATTTGCATAAATACGTAGCGTCTAAATTGTCAGTGTTATATAATAAGTAGGTAACAAGTTCTCGAAGGAATTTATTGACTGACACGATTTTCCAATATACATATTTGAATTTGATGACACTCACAGTGATATCAGGGATAAAATTTCCATTTGCTAAGGTTTTACTGCAGCCAGGTTGTTCATCAGCTGGTTACATCAAAGGCAGTTTAGACTATAAATAAAATTAACATTAAAAATGTGATGGGTTTTGTATTGATTTGTGAATATAATAAACATTTTATGCTCTTTATATTTCGCGCCAACATATCGTT
This sequence comes from Anoplophora glabripennis, assembly GCF_000390285.2. Classification (NCBI taxonomy): domain Eukaryota; kingdom Metazoa; phylum Arthropoda; class Insecta; order Coleoptera; family Cerambycidae; genus Anoplophora; species Anoplophora glabripennis. Next base: position 20,571 of record NW_019416921.1, read on the forward strand.
AACGCCGTACAATCCGGCTGTTTTATTATTATTGTATTGTATTACCTTGGAAGTCGCAAGCCACAAATCCATTTTTAAATCATAACAGACAACACCATAGATTAGGTAGAGGACAACACAATATATCACCATTATTCTACTATCTATTCATCTAATAATAATTAAAAATAAAGGACGATGAGGTTAACACCAGCTCTAAACCACAGAAGTACAATACGCTCATTAACGAACGAAGGTCTGTGGTGTAAACAGTAAACTAGTATAACCAACACAATGAAATTCGTACCCGGCAACCACGGTCTATTAAATCAAACCGTGCACGCCAACTCACTTCACCATTTCTTTTTTTTTATTTGGTTGGGCCGGTTGTGCATTGGTTTGGTTGGATTCGGTTGGTTTTCTTTTTGTTGAAATGAAGTCACCGAAATATCCGAAAAGATTCGAAATATTTTAGGATCCGAAAAAGATCAGCCGTATAAAAAAAGTCCGAAAATCGGACTTTTATCCGCCAATTAGCAACACTGCTATTAGCACACTGCCTTGTTTTGTGTTTTTCCAGTCTCCACCTCGCTTCCCCCCAAGCGACCGCACTTGGTGGTCGAGACACTCGCGCGGCGTCACGCCACATTGCCACGTTTCGCTGCACGCATACATTGCCAAGTCTAAACTATACCAGTTATCGGCAACTTTGGACTACGGTAATTTTAGTTCAATGATTCTATTTTTACCCCAAGTATATCTGGTATCATTGGTGGTCCTTCATTTAAATACACTGTGTATATATAAAATTAGAGGAATAAAATATAAGACTGAAAATCTGTTTTTTGAAGTGTTTATTGAAATATAAAGTAGAAAGTTCATAACACATTTTATTTAGGTAACTAACTTCTTAAAAATATACATTCTATATATTCTGCTGCCAAGGGACAGCCCCAACTCCTGTAAAATATTTTTTAAATTCTTCCCTTATCGCAATAGCTCGATTTGACGATCTGTTACCACTTTGATTTCCTAGATTTCAAGCCCTTACCTTTGGGAAAATTTGTTCAATACTACCTGCATAGGTTTGAGACTCCTCAAGAAGAAAGTTATATAATGCACAACAAGCTAAGGTTATATCTTTTACTTTATCTGCACTTAAATTTATTGTTCGTAACAAAGTTCTGAACCGGTTACTAAGTATACCAAAGGCGTTTTCTACCACTCGTCTAGCTCGACTTAATCTATTGAATTGAATACAGTTTGACATTCTGTTAATCCTCGGAAAGGGTAGGGCTTCATAATATAATTTTTTAAAGGAAACGCTGCGTCTGCAACAATTACATGTGGTACTGGAGTTACTCGACCAGAGAGAGATTTTTCTGTAGGTATTAGTGATGTAACGAATATCCGCATTCGCATTCGCATTCGCGAATATTCGTTTGATTTATGATATTCGCATTCGTAAATATCTTTGAATATTTTGCGAATATGAACGTGTAAGAAAAATACAGAATGTGAAAACAATATTAGGTAAATCAAACAAAAAAGTATTCATTTCTTTTCTTCTTAACTACAAAACTTACTTAAAACAATTATGTTTCTATAATCAACCTTTATATTTGGTGTTAATTAATCACCTTTCTTTAGACATTAGAAAACAAATTCCAATCATACAAAAATTCCGTTCTACCAACTTAACAACGCTAATTTCTTTAGCCTCTAGCGCCGCTGTCACCGGAAATATAATGCGCGTCGCGCGCGGCATATTTTGAATCATAGATAAACGGCGCTAGATTTAAAAACTGAATATTCGTATTCGCATTCGCATTCGCGAATGTCAACAACAGATATTCGCATTCGCGAATTCTTAAAAACTGACATTCGTTACATCACTAGTAGGTATGTTTAGACTGTTTCTTTCTAGGGCTTGGTACAAATCGCTCTGAGCAAAAACACCCCCATCTGATACTCTCCCATTTACTCCAACATCAACATATATAAATTTATAAAACCATGTTTCGTGAAAGTACTAAAGTAATCAAATGTGTACTAGTCATACCTAGCATAGACCAAAGCCAACAACACAATACTGTTAAAACCTTTGTAGTTATAAAATGTGGAACCAGAACTTGCAGGAGCACTGAAAGCAACATGTTTGCTATCTATCGCTCCTATAGTATTTGGGATTTGCCACATATTATAAAATTCGTCTCTCTTTTTTCCCATTCCTCGATACTTGAAGGAACCTAAAATAAAAGGTACTAACTAATGGAGCAACTTGGCATATTAAAACAATATATTACCTTCATATATTCACTTAAACACGAATAAATTGCCCTGCAAACTATGGGTATAAACTGGGAAATTGTAGATTCATGAACCCTAGTCGAGTACATTAAATTACGATATGATTCGACAAATGCTAAAAAACGTTAGGTAGTCATTAGTTTGTCACGTGCTGATATGCATTCCCTCAAGACGGTGTCTTTTTTTAGATATGTTCCTCTATCATTAATAGTAGCTTTGTAAACAATTCATTTGTCATTCTTACATAATTTTTAAAAGCCTCTGGATCCTCCAATAACAACTCATAATTTAACATATTAATTATTCCTTTGGCATTTCTTCTAGATACCCAAGGCCGAGTCCAATATTTTCTATTTCTCCTCTTTTTTTTAGAATGCAACAGCAAATAAACAATCGATGTTGTTAATAATTATTTGTACCACTGTATTCATGTACGCATTTAGTTTTGAGAAAACCACATACTTCAGAGAAAACACACTTTTTCAAGAAATGTCAAATGTGATATTGTCTGTTTTCTTCAGGGTAGCCTTTATCACAGACTTTAATGCCAACATACATAATTATTTGTCACTACCGCTAATCTTGAATTTCTTAAAATGTGTGTCACTGTGTATTGCAAAAACAATTACATCAAGTTATTGAATGTAAATTACATGTATAAATTTACGTAATTTATTAGAATGTAAAGTGCTCTTAAGGCAGATAACGCTTCGGATCTTATTTTTCGAACGACACAATTAGATTTTATACCCTGAAGATTACCTGTTTCAATAATTTTCTGGCTGGCATTTTTTACACTTTGGAATTTGTACTTGGAAGCTTTGCATATTTTCAACTTACTTTTAGCTATTGTCCTACCAATTCCTCTAACCTGAGAAGTTATCCTTTTTAAGTGGTTGTAGTCTTTATTGTTGCTGAACGCCCTAACAAATCCATCCCGGTTAAATATAATTTTAAATACATTCTTTATGAATGCATTTGCCATAAATTATTGCTGTCCCTTCTGCTTTTAAATACAATGTCACACGTGTTATTTACCGTAGGTTTAATTTTTTCTTTTATAAGAAAATTTTCTTGATCATAGTATATTCACTTTGGAATAGTTCATTTTTATCCATTGTAAATTCACTCTCTAGAATGTTACACGATGTGTAACCCTGCTTATGTACGGTCGTATTACGTAAAGTAGAACCTAGTGATAGTGGATTTGCCGGTTTGTGCTGTTCATTTATTAAATTATTAATAACTACAGGCAGGTTCACGTCGTCCAGTGTTACTTATTTACTATTTTCCAAAGATTTATTTAGATTCCACAATTCCTTTTAATGAACAAGTGACGTCATTCTTGGACTGTGTTGATTGTGTGAAAAGCAGTAGATCATCTTTTCTCTCACATAACTTACCAATTTGAGTTTTTCTAGAAATATCTGTAGAAATTGCATGCAATGAATTTTTAAAAGTAGGACAAATAAAAAGACATATGATGTCTTTTTACATAGACAGAGAAAAAATTGAGGTGGCACAGTTTGAGAAAAAAATTGTTACGTAAGGGTGATCAAATTCGTTTCTGAAGTTACGCCTTAATTCTAGGACTCCTACGGATTTTCGAAAAACACTGATAGCAGAGCACGAAAGGGCATGTCTTTTGATATAGACAGTGAAAAAATTGAGGTGGCACATTCTATACTATTTGAGAAAAAAATTGTTATGTAAGGGTGAGCAAATTTGTTTTTGAAGTTACGCCTTATTTCTAGGACTCCTACGGGTTTTTGAAAAACACTGATAGCAGGCCTCGAAAGGGCTTACCCTTTTGTATAAACATTGAGTGAAAAATTTGAGGTGGCACACTCTATACTTTTTGAGAAAAAAAATTGTTCTATGTTACGGTGAGAAAATTCGTTTCTGATGTTACTCCTTAATTCCAGGATTCATATACCTGTAGGTTTTTGTAAAAGATAGTTGTCATGACTCAAAAAGGAATATCTCTACTTACAAATGTACTGAAAAATTGAAAACAACAAAAGTATCATAGTATTTTTGGTGGCGCAGTGGCGCAAAAGGTCTATTTCTTATATTGTACATTCGCTGCTATACCTAGATAGAATCGTAGTTACTATTATTAGAAACGTTTCTGAACAAAAACGTGTCTAACTTCACACACATGTTCTTGACGCTGCCATCACCGTATACAATATAATTCCATATGTGTAGTCGTATCCTGTAAAAGTAATTAAATTATTTACGACTATTATTGAAATACAAATTAGAATATTTTAAAATTATGTGAGATGATTTTTGTCAGAAAAAAGATGTTTTTGTGTAAATATACAAAATGTGGGAAACTATGAGCCACAAGTTGTGTGATTCTACTCATAAAAGTGATGGTAAAATACCTATGGAGGCAGTTTCTACCATCTAGATTGTATGGTGCGTCTGATAAACAAGACGTTTTAAGAGAGTTTGCTTAGGTGAAAATAAATTGATTTAGATACCAAATTACAAAGCATAAAATTTCAATAAATATTCAAAATTGTCATTGTTTTCCTGAAGATTTGGTACAGGATGTTAGTATGAATTTTTGATATGAGTTAGTTTGAGGTATATTATAATAATAAGTGACAGTAATTTTTTTTCAACCCCCGGACAAGGGTGAAAAAAGATAAAACAGGGTTTTTTCAAGATAACTCAAAAGGGGTAAGGGTAGAAAAAAAAGTTACTTATAAAAGCTGTAGAGCATACAATTCTACATAATAATGGCCTCTTGACTTTTTCTTCTACTATAAAAATTAACAGTTAGGGAGGCTAGAAGTTAAGTATCATAAGTGCGACAAAGCGAACGTGATTTTTTATCTTTATCCTGGCAGTGTCGTAGGAGCTAAATAAAAAGTAAATAAATTTGTATCTGTCTAAAAAACAAACGTAAAAAAAATTTCGAAGGCAACTTTTCATTATTTTAAATAATCAATCGAATGGTATAGATAAGTGTTAAATCATTAAAATTAACGATTAAAAATTTGAAATTGTTATAACTTTCTTATTAAAAATTAAAAGATATATTTATGTCCCTGAAAAGAAAGGTTACATTTTTAGAGTAGATTGAAAAAAAAAATACAAAATTCATTTATTTTTCTGATTTTTTTAAATTTCTGAAATCTTCCCTTAACTTCTAGCATTCCTATCTGTTAATTTTAATAGTATAAGAAAAAGTCAAGAGGCCATTTTTATGTAGAATTGTATGCTTTACAACTTTTATAAGAAACTTTTTTTTCTAGCCTCTTTTGAGTTATTTTGAAAAACCCCTTTGTTTTATCTTTTTTCACCCTTGGCCGGGGGTTGAACAAATAACTATTGTCACTTATTGTCATAAAATACCTCAAACTAACTCATATCAAAAATTCAGGCAAGTTGAACAAAATTTCGATTTAAAGGCTTATTTAATTGGACTATAATCTTTGGTTTTCTTCGACATTATTTGCGAATTTCTCTCGAATATTTGTTTTAACAGAAAAACTTGGCAATTGACTTTTTTTATTTGGTTTTAACTTTTATGAATACATACTCTAACAAGGTTTACGTTTTTTTTTGTTTTAAAACTTTAACTAAAACAAAAACTAAAAATAAAGGTCGATATTAAAAAAAATAACATCAATGAGGTGTTACCATTAATTACGACACCAGATGACACCACGCTCAGTGGCGGCTGTGCAATGAATATAATAAACAAATAATAAAGAAAGCACGCATATTATGAAACTATTTTTTTATTAATAAACATAGTTACAGATAATATGTCTATGTATTATAATGTACGTATATGTATTAGAAAGTTGACAAAACTATATTAATGTGAAATCTGTTGTTCCTTTTCCGCATTCTTTAGTTTTTCGCAGTCAATTAATTTCCAAGTTTATTTCAGTTTGAATATTTTATAAAATTTACTAAGGAAAATAAAGTTTCACGCCTGGACACAGATATACAGGGTGTTTCAGTTCGAGTGAATCAAACTTTAACCACAAATAGAACTTATTAAATAATTTAATTTAGAATTGCCTTATAAAGCAAGGGTCTAAGTCTCACCGTTTTACTGTATAGGGCCGTATTCGTTGGTTGTTAAAATCATATTATTTACAAAATCTGGTATGCTTATAACAATTGTATGCGGGGGCCCAAATGGCTCCATCTGTCGTGCGGACTCCCAACTGTTCCATTCAAATGGCTACAGTAGGAAGCGACCTGCTAACTGCAGGTACTTTGTTGCACGACTGCCACACACAGAGGGCGTAACACAATGTTTGAATCGTCAATGTTGCGAGAAACAACTACTCCGAGAGCTACATGTTCCTACCGGTGTAACGTACTTTACTTGGTTTTGGTTTTGGTGGTGACGGTTCGGTTCAGACTTTACTTGTTGCCACCCCTAAACAAAATCTTAATTCGCAATTTCGAAATCTAATTTACTATATTTATTGACGCCACTGACGTCCCTGTTTGGACTCCTAATTTTATGGCGACCTTTGACTACTAGTTTATCGGCAGCGGTGGTTGGCAGCCGGCGGTGGTGAGTGACGTCACAGAAACGAACTCCGGATTAAATCTTTTTGTTCGGTTTGTCTCGGGCGCCAGTTTCCCTATCTTTTACGTGGGGGAAACTCCACGTGAACCCTACCCTCGGTTTAGAGTAAGTACTCGGGATAGCTGCAGTGAAGAAAGTTTAAATACAGGGGTCTGTTATATTTCTCTTACTTTTAATCGAAGTTGTTCTCTGAATGTAGTGTTATTTTACTTTTAAAATAAACGGACTTATCAGTGTAGATCTCAAAAAGATAGTAAGACTTTTTACTGATCGGAATTTTATCAAGCTTGTCGGCGGGCGTTAAAAATAAATACAAACTGGAAATATGTTTACTAGATTTATTTTATATTAATAAGACCTACGGAAATTGAAACAAACAAAAGCAAAATAGATTCTAATTACAATTATGATAACTAAATAAAATCAGAAATATACAAATAATTTACAAGCGGTGTAATCAAAACAAAATGGGTTAGAGCAATTATTATTTACGACGGATTTAAAATGCCTATGCAGTTTTCCGGTGCTGTAAATAAATACAAAATTAGCACATAGTCAAATATCAGGACACGAAAAATCGGTACGGTAGAAAAACGCAATATTAGGCGTTTGGTTTACTTAACAAACAATCTAATACTTTCAGAAACGGTACGCCAAAATAATATTCGGTTTTAAATTTCGGTCGGTGCTAGAAAGGGAAGAACAAATAGGGTTAATAAATTAGAGTAATAAATAATCAATAAAATAAGTCGTTTCTAATTGGCTCTGAAACAGAGAAATATAATTACGGGTTACCCTAATTCTACCAATAAATATTGGCGGCGGTTTCTAGCAAAGCGCCGGAAATTAAGCGGAGGTTCAACCAGCCAGGGAGAAAAAGCCAAGCAATGCAGTTTACAACGGGCATAAATAAGCAAACGGTAGTCAGGGAAATGAATTATTTGGTTAACAGGAGGCAAAGTCTGGGCGAGGTGTGCGTTCAAATGTGGGGCAGGTGACAGGTTTCTCCCAGAAGCGGTGGGGTGCCCAGCCAAACTTAGAGGGTCTATCCGTCGCTGCACAGCGGACACACAACATCTTCTACTGGGGGTGGGTACCCAGCCAAACCAGCAGTTTCGGTTATTGTGCCTTACAGCGTTTATCAAGCTTGGGCTTGGGATACCCAGCTAAACCTTCGCCGACAACGCTGCTGCTGTACACTTCGACACCTTCACGTCCTTTACTGGCGGTGGGGTACTCAGCCAAACCAGCAGTTTCAGTAAAGGGGCTCACAACGTTTATCAAACGAGGGCGGTGGGATACCCAGCCAAACCTTCGCCGACAACGCTGTGGTCGTACTGTCTCGCCAAAGTTCAAAACGGCCAGACTTATACCATAGCAGGACAAACGAATATAGGAAAATACAATTTGCTTACTTATTCCGGATGGTTGCTCCCGGCTGCTAACTCCTTGGGTCGGATGGCGGTCTCTGGTCGGTTTCATGTCCTCGGGGTGGTCCTCAGGCTGGTACTGGAGTTCTTCGAGTTCTGGCAGCGAACTGAGGGTTTTCGTCCAGGAACGTTGGTTTTATTGCCTCAATCCCCCCTTGACTAAGCAGGAGTCTTGGTGGGATTATGCGCGCGGCACTCGTCAGAGTGGGGCGACGGACGGTTTCGGCTCGACTCGCGGGTAATCATACCCAACTGAACGAATTATTAAATAAATGGCCAACGGCCTTGCATAAAACGGAAAATTAATACTGGTTCATTACACCCCCCCTTTACTTCGGTGAAAAATAAAATAAAAGAGTTTTATTTTATTTTTCTTCCTTAAAACTTATCACTATCTGAAATTAACTTAAAACTAATGGCAGTAAATAAAATTTCCTCCTATTAAGGTGCGTGCCCCATTTGTGAACAATTCTTTATTGGGGACACGTACACCTTTTACAACCTTCTAATAAATTCTGGATATCTTGCTCATGGCTTGAAGTAAGAACTTACTGACCTAGCCCGACGTTCGGTTCGTTGTGCTGGGATTCCTTCCCACTGCGTAGCTTGGTCTCCTAAGAGCCTGCAGGTATAAGCAACATTGTACGCCTTTAGACTGTAGGCGTCGGGACGGGTTTTCGATGTTTCGGTATTGTTGCGGGATTCCCTGGCAGGTGCAGTCTCGGCTCTCGGCCGGGGGTACCAATACAGTGTGCTCGCACATGTCCTGGATAGCCACACCGCCAACACAGGACATGAGTGTCTACTGGTAAATAAATCGGTTGGTGTGTTTTGGTCTGGATTCTAATGGTTTTGCTTGTCTACCGCGTCCTTCGGGTCGGGGTCGGATGCCACAGTCTTAACTGGTTTCGTCGGTTCTTGGATCGTTAGGCACGTTGCGGTGTCTTCTGGGTGGTCGGTAACGTCGGTAACGGATTCGACGAAACTGGGTTTCTCGTTTATAGCCTCGTCAAGAGCGACGAGGAGAAAATCTGCCTCATCAGATTCGGTTATGTGGACTTCAAGTACGGGACTTTCCATTTCCTTGGAGAGATACAAGAAAGTAATTTAATTACAATAGATACCAGTTTAAATAAAAGATTTTTTTATTTCCGGTATACCTTAATAATACAATAAAATCAAAATCAACTTTTATATAATTTAAAGGGAATGTACGTATGGGGTAAATTAATTCAGTTTTAGCGTTTCGGGGGATATCCAATAGTGGTAATGTTGGCTGGCGGATGTCTTCAGCCGGTATCGGGTGCGTTTCGGACACGTTTCTGGGGGTATTTGGGACATAATTTTTTTTTCATTGTCCCATAACTGTGGATCCTTGTTTTCCCAAATTAGATCCCCAAGCACCAGGTTTTTAAGTACCTTAGGGACCGGGCTGGGTTTTTGTGTATCTGCTATACCGCGGATCTAAGTATGGATTACGGTGGGGGGGGGGGTCGTGTCGGGCGGCAGGGTTTCCGAGTCATGCAGTCATGTTCTCGGGATCACTCGTCATGGGTCCGGGAGCGGGACCCGCTGGGGCTGGCGGTGTTTCTGCCGCTATCCCTTTTAATGATTGAATCAGCCGGACTCGTCTCTTGGCTTCGGCTTCATAGGGCTGTGCTTCGAGGCGCTTGAAGGCAGCGTCTAATTGGGGTTTTTTAATATAGGAACGGAGGCTCCTCGGGGCGGTTCACCAGGTAGACGCCCTCGGACTAAACAGGGTCGTTTAGTATTCACTGTGGAGCAAGATAAAGAAAACGGTAGGACGGGTTTTTTTCTCTTTGCTTGGGTTTTTCCCCTATGACTGGTTGCGCTCCTCGCGTATGCATTATGCATTCGGTTCAGGTACGGGTTTTAAATCCTTGATGTGGATTCTTTTTAATTTTCTTTCCCGTTTCGAATTTTAAGTCATAGACCACATTGCCAGTCATGCCGGCGGAGATTATAATAATGACTTTGCGTGTTGAAGGCATGTGACAAATTTAGTTTTACTAGATCGAAAACTTCTTTCAGTTTCGATACACGGTTTACATGGTTCTCACGGTCGATTTTGGACGGCCCTTCTTCTGGAATAGATTTCTCGTTGCGGTACAATGCCTTCGGTACTTCCAACTCTCGGCCAAAGTTTAGGAAGGAGAGTGTGAATCCGGTGGATTCATGACCGGCACTGTTGATTGCAAATTTGAAATCGGCTAGATGTTGATCCTGTTCACAGAATTGCGCTATCATAGTCTTGATAGTACGGTTTGTCCTCTCAACAGGATTTTCTTGCGGAGTATAGGGCGGAGTATCATATTGCGTTCCGTTATCACTTATGATTTCCTCCGGGCATCTATAACGGCAAATAATATCCTCGTAGAGGGTTTGCGTAACGTTACGGGCGGTGGCACTTCGAAGTGGTCGGAATTCAACCCACTTGGTAAAACGGTCCAATTAAGTCGGTGCTGACGGTTTCCCAGGGTTGTCGAACCACGGACGGTTGCATTTTCCCTGGTGTCTGTTGCTGCGATGTCTTATAGCGCTGGCATTGAAGACAACTTTTCACATAACTCGTGACTTCCCGGAACATGCCAGGCCAATAATATCGCAGGGAAATTCGGGTAATAGTCTTAGAAATTCCCATGTGTCCGGCGGTGAGAACATCATGGTTTTCCTTCATCACGTTCGGTCTCATTGGCTTCGGTACACATAGCTTCCACGGATCGCTGAGCTCGGGTTCGGTCAGATCTCTAGAATCCCAAATGTGTCGGTATAGCCGGTCATTACAGATACATTAATCCGGGAATGCCTCGGGACTCTTTTCTACTTCTTCCTTTTTCTGCCGGTACCAAGAACACTGATGCCCCCTCTAGAGCACATAGTTCGGCGGAATCCTCGGTGGAAGAATCGGATAGGGGTTGGCGAGATAGCGCATCAGCTACCCGGTTTAAGGCTCCTCTGCGGTACTGGATGTTGAAGTCATATTGTTGTAGAAATATGCTCCATCTTGCTAGACGTCCAGTCGGATTTTTAACCGAGTGAAGCCAACGGAGTGACTGGTGGTCGGTAATAACGGTAAAACGGTATCCTTCCAGATTTGGCCTCATTTTGTCAATTCCCCACATGATGTCTAGACACTCCTCGGTGGTGGGATATTTTTTCTCGGCAGAGTTGAGGGTGCGGCTAGCATATGCCACTACATGTTCGGTTCCCTCAACATTTTGGGTCAGGGCCACCCCTAGGCCAATTTCGGAAGCATCGGTCTGTAAAATAAACGGTTTTTCAAAATCGGGGCTTCGATAAGACATTTCTTTAAAGCTGTGAAAGATTTTTCCTGTTCGGCAGTCCATTTCCAACGATGATTTTTCTCGAGTAGTCTGGTTAACGGTGCAACTACTTCTGAAAATGACGAAACAAATCTACGGTACCAGGAAGCTGTACCTAGAAAGCGTCGGACATCTCGGACATTTTTCGGGGTTGGAAACTTCTGGATTGCTTCCACTTTTTCTGGATCGGTGCGGATTCCCTCAGCGGTTACCATATGGCCTAAATATTTCAAAGAATTCCTGCAAAACTGGCATTTGTCAGGATTTAATTTCAGGTTGGCCATACGCAGTCGGCGGAAAACTTCCTTAAGATTTTTCAGATGGCCCTCAAACGTTTCCCCTAAAACAATTATATAATCCAAACACGCGAATGCATGCGGTTCTAATTCAGGACTAATGTTACGGTCTAACAGGCGTTGAAAAGTGGCAAGTGCGGAATGTAGTCCAAACGGCATTACTCTGAACTGAAAAAGTCCACTTCCGGGGACGGTAAAGGCGGTGACAGGTTTACTTTCGGGTGACAGGGGAATTTGCCAGTACCCCTGTTTCAGGTCGATATTAGATATATACCGGGCTCGGCGTAGTTTGTCCAGGATGGCATTTATGTACGATAGGGGGTATTCATCTTTCTCTGTGACTTCGTTCACTTTCCTGAAGTCGATGCAAAATCTTGGACTTCCATCCTTCTTCCGGACTATCACTACTGGTGAACACCAAGGGCTACTTGACGGTACTATTATCCCTTGTTCTAGCATGTCGTCCACTTCCTGGTTAATAATTGCCTGTATGCGGGGGTTCTGAGGTCGGTATCTTTGTTTAATCGGTTCCGTTTGGGAAAGGTGGATCTGATGCTTAATAGCATCTTTTATATCGAAAAAACTGGGTAATTCCTGATCCAGGAATTGTTTTAGCCGAGTTTCTTCGTCCTCGGTTAAGTGCAGGGAGAGTTCTCCCACAGGAGTATACGGCGTTGTCGGCGGTGCCCTATGGACTTTTTATCATTTAAGTAAATGGTGTTACTTAATAAGTCCATCCTAAAATTATTTCGGCTCAGTATGTCCATCCCAATTATCATGTCGGATGTTAAATCGGGTAGATGGTATATTAATTGGGAAAACTTGGCTCCATTTATTGAAAACTCTAAGTTATATCCACCACGAACGGCTACTTGTTGCTCAATGGCTAATACGGTAGTCGGTGTTTCTACCTCTTGGAATGGCATATTCAAGTCTTTGCAATAATTGGCTACTTTATTGCTTATGTAAGAGAGCAAAGCTCCGGTATCTACAAGTGCGGAAAAATATTTGTTCTTAATTTTCACTTGTATATGTGGTCGGTTATCTCCTCCGGTGATGGCTGCATTATGTGATGTAGAAGGGCGGTTACATCTGCAGTCGCGGGTCATCACTCCATTTTGCCCACATCTGGAGCAAAATAATTTCGGCGGAGCTCGGCATTCATATCGGTTGTGGCCAGGTTGACCACATCTCCAGCAAATAGTTCTCCGGTTGAAGCTGCCAGGCGACGGTGTTGACTGTGTCGGTCGGGTCTCAGGTGACGGTTGGGCTAGTCCAGCAGGCCTTTCGGGGGTAGGTTCTGGCCTGTTCCTATTTTCTTCGGAAGTTCGAAGTCTAAATGGTGGTAGTGTAATGTAGGTATTTGAGCTCTTTACTCAACGTCTCAAATTCATCTATTCGGGCTACCAGATCACTAGTACTAGTGATGTCGCTTTGACGTATATACTAGCGGTATTCTGGCAGTAAATTCGCATATAATCGACGCAACATCTTTTCTGGTGAAAATCCCCCGTGGCGACGGATTAATGTTTGTAACGCCATAATTCTGCTTTCGTCTTTGAATTTGCTCTTCCAAAGAGCCTGGCAGTTTGCCGGTAAATAAAATAATTTAATTTCGGCTAAAAATTCTCCCCATGTAGTCCAGGAATCTCGGTTATTTCGGTACCAGGCCAGTGCATTGCCTTGAAAAACGTCGAACAGAGCTGGTAATAACTCGGTAGTTGAAATTTCGCTTTTCTCCTGTAGTTCATATAATTTCTCCAGGAATTCAGTAGCGTCGGTTTTTCCATTGAACTGCAATTTCCAAGTACGGACTTTGTCACATATATCCCTAATGCTGTGGTTCTTTTTGACGGCTCTCCGCGTTGATTCCATTTTTGGCTGGAAACGAGGGGGTTCGGTATCAGGTCCAGAGGATGAAGACGGTTGTCGTTGATTTTTCCCGGATTTGGGATAACCCTCTCGGAAAAATGTTACTAATCTCTTTCTTAGTGTCGGTAATGTTCCCTTGGTGGTCAAAGAGAATTTTTCTAGTTCTCTGACAAGCTCATCTTTCTTGAGTGTGTAAATCCAGCTTACTCTTGCTGGCGGTTGTTCATCCTCACTAGAAACTCCGGATTGTTCAGGTCTTCCTGGGGGTGGCAGGTTATTGCGGCCGGTATCGGATGGCATTCTGGTAGTTTATTACTTGACTAAGCAGGAGTCTTGGTGGGATTATGCGCGCGGCACTCGTCAGAGTGGGGCGACGGACGGTTTCGGCTCGACTCGCGGGTAATTGCTCTCACCCAACTAAACTAATTACTAAATAAATGGCCAACGGCCTTGCATAAAAAAGAAAATTAATACTGGTTCATTCCACCGGCATTGAATTATACTCACAACACCTAGTGCAATAGCTAGGATCGTTTGTCACCAGTTTAACCCACCAGGCACATACCGGTTTCGGACTTATTACTCCTCATCAGTGTGTCATACGCTTCCGCGTACAATGATAATGATGATGACGATGACAAACGATCCTAGGTGTTGCGAGTATAATTCAATGCCAGTAGGGGTTAGGAATGGCAGAAAAAATAAATATATCGATATATCAAGAAGTACATATCGATAGTACAATTTATCGAAATAAATATATCGATAAATGCAATTTATCGATATATATATATATATATATATATATATATATATATATATATATATACAAGACATTTTTTTGAAAGTCAAACGNTATATATATTGGATGACGTTATTTTGTCATATAAAAAAAATAATGTAAATTTTTTTACATTCAATATTTTTTATTTTTCTTAAAAATCAAGTTTTTGATTTCAGAAATGAAAATATCCAAAAGAATATAATAAAAACAAAAAAGATTTTGTTCTTTAATTTAGACAGTCGTCTAACTGTTAGACTCTTAACAGTTTGGCAACTTATATAGTCTAATTATGTAAAGGTACAATAAACATGTTTTTCCTCATAAACTCCCTCGAGTATAAAACTGAAATAAATAAATAATACAACATTCATTGTTTGCTACCATTTTATTGTTTTTTCTGAAAAAGATCTCAAAAATGAAAGTTTAGATAATCTCTTTCCAGTTAACCGAGATCTATTTTTCGTTGCTATTGCTCCAGCCTTAGAAAACAGCCATTTTTTTGGAGCAGTACCTGAGAAAGATTCATCACGAAGTGCTTGTGCAATCGTTGGCTGTTTGGCAGGTGGTGCTTGCTTTGACTTTGAGAAAGATTCATATAGGCCATGCTTCTTTTTCTGAAAGTTCAGAAGCGGAATGCAAAGTAGTAGACGATGGTGATGGAGTCATTGACATTACTTGGCTTTTTCCATCAATTCCATCATCCGTGTTGACATTACAAAACTACATTAATTAAAAGTAAATAATAATAAATAATATAATAAATAATAAATTTATCTCTTTCAACGGAGAAATTTTCCTCTACTTTACATCTGAATGTAAATTAATTTCACTATGCTTTTGACTCAGGTGGTTATCCAAATTCGTAGTATTTCCAGATGTTTTAAGTTTTTTAAAGCAATTGACACATTGACACAAATCCTTTGAAAATCGTGACAAAAAAAACTTCCAAATTAAAGATCTTGGAGCCATATTTACCTCCCGTTAATTTTGTATTTTAATTTTTTATAAATTATAAAACACGGTGGTTAAAAATTTTAACGAAACCACAGACCACCTATTAAACTATTAAGCCGAAAGCCGGTAAAAATCAATATCGTCAAAAGAGCACTCCGAGTCCAAGAATGATAAACGACTAAACGAGAAGTTTACGTTTAGTTTTCGTTTTTAAGTTAGGTTAGGTATGTCCCGCACCAACTTCTTTACACTGAACAGCCTTCGTAGATAAAGAAGCGTGTGACATGAAAACTATTTATTTGTTTATAGAATTCAGTGATACTTTAGGCTTCTTTTCGCGATAAGAGTAGTATGAGTGAGTGAAGAGATTTAATCTACCATATAAACTAAGATGAAAAGAGATAGAAATAGTAACTACAAGCCTTCAGTCGCGAAAAAAAAACCTTTACTGCTAGGAGCACGGAACATATATGCGGAATGATAGAAAGAACGAAAGAAGCATGGCATCGGCATGATTCACACATTACAGTACTTAGATAAAAAAAACAAGCTAATTGAACATAATATTTAAATCGATGTTGTAATTTATAATAGAAATATTGTTTTATTATTATTACTACATTTTATTTATGTGGGTGGTATGTACCATCATCGGCGTCAGTTTAAACACACCAGTTCCATGCTTCATTCTTCTCTAGTGCCATTTGTTGTTACGGCGCTAGAAAAGGACGAAAAATGCAAGTGGTCACTTTAAGCCTACGCGCCGTTATATTTGGCGTTAAACGTGAGTTTTACGTGTGAAATTAATTATCAAATAATTAACTCAAAGTACGATGTTTGTAAGAACAAGCTTTATTCACTTCGTGACATTATTACAATTGGAATGATAAGATTTGCAAAGAGTTTATATATTCATTTAAAAAGCTGTCTCTAGTATTATTTTTATCTCTACGCGATACGGAAGATTCATAACATTTATTATTTATGGTCTAAGCATTACATTATCAACAAAAAATATATTATACGGGGTACATCACTCCTCCCCCTTTAGAACGGACCATGGGGACCTAACGGTGCCATTGGGACGTATTCGACTGGGTCTTGGAAATTTCCTCCTCTTTGGCGGATCTCCCGAATGTCAGTGGGGATTCTCTTCCGACAATGAATATAAATGGAAAATAAACATACAAAAATAATGGACGTAATTAAGACGATCCATAAATAGGTTTGATTGGTTGTCGGGAAGCGGCTCAATATGGTTAATTGAACACAAATGATGGCTGGACTGGATAATCCTATTGATATCTCAAAATGGATGGATTTCAGCTTCAGGCCGTGATATGTCTTATTTGAAATGTTCATTTGACTGGGCAAAGGTGGTAGTAGGATTCCTGCTCCTACGTGGGTGGTTGGATCGGTGGATGTTAAGAATGGGACATCATCGATCGATATTTTGCACATGTTATCAGTGGTGATTAAAGTTAGGGAATTTCTTCTCTCAGCTCCATTAGTATTACATTGGAATCTTATGTCAGTAGCCATTGGTGGATGTGGAATTAGTAAAATTTGATTTGCGGCAACTTGAGTCGTTATGGGTTGGATAATTTTAACTTCATTGAATTGACAATTTGAAGGTTGTCGACCTTGGACAAGCATGGAAATGCAATCTTCTTGGACTGGTTCTGGCTTTTCATTGCAAAAGTAGAAACGGCCTACCAGAGGGCGTTTTTTATCTAAGTATTTTTTATTTCCTTCGCCAAGCATTATTATAGATTTGGGAGGAATTAAGGTAAGGTTATTTTGTGGAATCGGATAAAGTTTGTACAGGTATGTATTTTCATTTGAGAACAATGGTAAAGTAATAACAAAATTGAAATTTGGGTATTTAAAGAAAACATCTTGATGCATCAATTTAAAATACGACAAGTCACTTTCCAAATTTAATAATTTTGAATTATCATAAAGTTGAAAAAGTGTATTTTTCATAAATCTAACTTCATTAAAGGTAATAGTTGGATTATAAACTGTTCTTAGCGCAGAAAAAGATATTGCAATATATATTTCATCAATGAGAGTTAAAAGAGAGTTACAATTATTAATAATTTGTTGAATCTAATATTTTCAATTCCAAAATTTTGTTTTATCATTTTTATTTCTGTGGCAATTTTATTTTGATTAATAGATAAGATTGAAATTGTTTCATTAAAAGTTTTCAAAAGCGATTGAAGGATAGATAATTGCAAGTCCATTTGTGTCTCAATATTGTATTGATTTTTATTTAAAATTGTTAGTTGTTTCATTATTTCTGATTTATTATATTCCGTCAATGTACCGAAGAGATATTTTGAAATTTTACCTATGCCATCTATTAATCCTCTTTTATGATTTTTATTCAGAATTTAAAGGGTCTAATTTTAATGCAATTTTGTTTAAGGTGTAATTAACATGAGTTAAGCTTTTCAAAAGATTGATATAATTTGTTTAAATGGTCTGAGATCAAAGAAATGCCTATTTGGTAAATAAATTTATGACTTGATTCGATCTGTTTTACGGGTCCAAGTTGAATTGATAAAATAGGGTTTATTATTGCCTGGAACGTTGGGTTATTCGCCTGACTCTTCTTCAGGAGCAAGCTGAATGCGGTAAGTAGTAATGTAGTCCTCAAAGTCGTCATCGTCAGTGACCTGCGGTGAAGAAGATTCTTTTAATTTCTTTCTAGTTTTCTTTATTAAATTTCTATGATATGTGCCTGCTTTTGTTGTTACTAAATGGTCTTTGTCAGATACTATTTGGGTTTCTTTATAATATCGGTTTAGTTTTTGAAGTAAATTTGTCTTTAGTCTTTAAGTAAACAGTGTCATCAGGTTTGTTTTCTACAGGTTTATCACGTTTTTCATTTAATTTTGTAGTAACTTTTTATTTTGAGAAATTTGCTGATTTAAATTATTATACAGTTTTTGAGATGTCTTTTTGTTCACTAATGTAATCATTCAAAATTTCGGTTTCATTTATATCAAAAGTAATTTTTCTATTATTAACGAAAACAATTTCAAATGGTGTCAATTTTGTTACTGAATGAATAGCATTATTATAACCTATTATTGCTAATTTAGTGATTTGTGTTAAATCTTTATTTGGATATTTTAATTTAGTGCAATGAATTAAGTCTAAAAATGTAGAATGGAAACGTTCGACTGGAGCGATAGAGTTAGAGTTTTTCGGTGTAGTAATGTGAAAATCAATTTGGTGTAAATTACAAAATTCTTTAAAAAGGTTGTTGTCAAATTCTTTACCATTGTCAGTAATTATTTTATTTGGAATACCATAATGTGAAATGAACGTTAAAAGGGCTTCGTAAGTGTCAATAGAATTTTTTGTCTTAATGTGGTAGGCTTGACCTAATTTTGAAAAAGGATCTAAGACTGTTCTGTTCTGCAATACCTCTATGACTAGTTTTACCTTCATGATAATATTTGAGTTTTTCATTTTGTTCCTCATTGTCTTCTATGTCTTGAAGAAATTTTCGAGATATACATAATTTTAAGTTAGTGAAATTTTGTTGAAGTATGCGAATAATTTTTCTTTCAGTTTCAGGTATTTTGAAATATAAACAATAAGTAAATTTTGGGGAAATTAATGATTTTAATAATTTTGTAACATCTTCATCAGATGCTATAGTTCTAAATGTAACTAGATGACGAATTTTGGTTTTAAAAGGATTTTCGGATGTTGAAGAATCCATAATAGTATTCTTAGATTCTTGAATAATAATTTGGTGATTATATTGATAAAGACAATTTTCTGTATAGGGTAATTCTTGTATGGGGTTTTCGTCAGCGGTATGTTGTGTTTCGGCGTCATTCTGTGGTGGTGTTTGTGCTATGTCGATTTCTTGGAATATTTGTTCCATTGTGGGTATATCTAAAAGTCTTTCGCCTATTTCCGAAATAAAATCGTCTACGTCTCTAATTTTGTCTCCAGAGTTAGTATCTGTGTCAATTGGATTTATGTCAATTGGGTTTGAGTCAATTTTTATTCTAGAGAGACAGTCAGCGTTAGTGTTTTGTTTGCCTTTTTTATATTTAATTTCGAAGTCATACTCTTCAAGTTTGAGTCGCCATCTTACTAGTATACTGTTGGGTTCTTTTAAGTTAAATAACCATTGTAAGGGCTTGTGGTCAGTTTGAATGATAAATTTTCTTCCAAAAATATAAGGTCTAAAGTATTTGCATGCCCATACGATCGCGAGCAACTCTTTTTCTATGGTACTGTAATTTATTTCAGCCGAATTTAATGTTCGAGAAGCATAACTAATGAGATGGTTATTTTGACTAAGTACCTACCTATCACAAAATTTGAGGCGTCAGTCGTGATTGTAAATTGTTTTTCAAAATTGGGTAATGCTAAAATTGGATCGTTACATAAGAGTTTTACAATATTCAAAAGTGTTTATGAATTCTGGGGTGTGAATTACTTTTTCACCTTTTTTAAGACATTTAGTGATTTTTGATAAAGCGTCTGTAGTATCCTAGAAGTCCTAAAAAGCTTTTAATATCGTGATGTGTTTGAGGAATTGGAAAATTTTTAATAGCTTCAATTTTTTTTTGGATTTGGTTTTACACCGTTCGGAGTAATAACATGCCCGAGAAATTCTATAGATTTTGACAAAAATT
Organism: Anoplophora glabripennis; assembly: GCF_000390285.2. Taxonomy (NCBI): domain Eukaryota; kingdom Metazoa; phylum Arthropoda; class Insecta; order Coleoptera; family Cerambycidae; genus Anoplophora; species Anoplophora glabripennis. The sequence goes on from NW_019416921.1 coordinate 40,786, forward strand.
CAGATTTATCTAATTGAATTTTGAGGTTGTGTTTCCTAAAAGCTTCAAATACTTTATGCAAATTTAGAATATGTTCCTGTAATGATGTTGAAAAAATAATTACGGCATCCATATAAACTAAACAAATTTTGTTCTGCAAATCTTTCAAAACATTATCCATGACTCTTTGAAAGGTACTTGGGGCATTTTTTAAACTGAAGGGCATTCTCAAAAATTCATAATGACCTTGTTCATCGCTGAAGGCGGTTTTTTCTACTGACTTACTAGGATGTACTTCAATTTGGTGAAACCCACTAGCTAAGTCAAGTGTCGTGAAATAGTTACATCGGCCTAATTTGTCCAAAATGTCTGTGATGTTAGGTAAGGGGTAACGGTCTTCGATAGTCTTGTCATTTAATTTACGATAGTCGACAACTAGTCTCCATTTTTGAATTCCGGAAGCGTCTTTTTTCTTTGGAACCACCCAAATTGGTGAGGACCATGGACTTATACTGGGTCTAATTATGTTTTCATGTAAAATTTTTTCAATTTGATTTTTTACTTCTTGTTTATGAACATGTGGGAATCTATAGGATTTTGTATAAATGGGATTTTCATCTTTTGTCCTGATTTCGTGTTTGACAGAATTGTGAAAAGTTAAAAGATCGCCTGGTTTTAGAAAGATATCCTGAAATTTATTACAAACGTTTAAAAGGGATTTTTTCTCTTCTGGATTTAGATGTTCTAGACGAAGTAAACTTTCAAGATTTTGATTTTTAGATGAAGCGGGAGATTTAATATCATAATCAAAGGAATCATAATTTTCTAAAAAAGGTTCAAGGGAAAGAGGTTCGTCAAATTCGACAAATTGAGCTTCTTCATACATATTATAAATTTCTACAGTAGCATAACCATTGCGGCATGTACTTATGGAGGCTGGAATGAAAATATCATCTGTTGATTGATATGGAATATATACGTCACCAACGGGAGCGCCAACGGGAATTTCTTTAATTAAAACTTCGTAAGCATTTACAAAATAACGTTTAGTGGTGTCATTTGGATTTCTATAATAAATAGGAATATTTATAAGGACTGTTCAGAAACATTAATGGATAATTGAAAGTTTTGAAGATCATTGAAACCATTATAATACTCATGGAAATTATGTAGAATAACAGTTATGAAATTATCGGAATTGAATTCTTCGAAAATTGGAATGTCTGCTTTACAACGAGCGTTTGTTGTACCAACACAAGTTTTTAGTTCAGTTTTATCAAAATAAATATAAGAGGGATAATAATTTTCGATTATGGAAGGACGAATAATTGAAGATGCGCAACCAGTGTCTATTAATAATTTCATTGGAGGATTTTGAATTTCAATATAGGGTAATGGACAAGCTAATTTAAGGGCGTTTATTTCGTTTAGAAATTGTTCATTTTCGTCGAATTCTATGTAGGATTGTTCTGGGTTATAGCCGTAGGAAAATTTGGAGGTTGTTGTGAGTCTTCTTGTTCCATGTCATAATTTTCTTGAGGTTCTTGAATAGTCGAGTCATAATCTTGATACATTTCTTGGAATTGTTCTTGGTAGTAGTCTTCTTCAGTTGTATCTACTTCTACGTTGTGAAGTTCTTCTGATGTCCAATTTCTTGGTCCTGTTGGTTGGAATGTATTTTGGAATCTTGGTACAGGTCTGTGCGATGTTGTTGACATTGGTGTTGGTAGGGTTTGCATTCATTGGTTTAAAATTGTTTGGTTTTGGTTGTGGTTTTCCAAAAACTTTACTGTTTGTATGAAATTTTTGCGGGGGAATTTGTCTGGGTTGTATGTTAATTGGTTGTGACGGAAAATTTAGTCTTGGCGCTTGAGATCGAAAATTTTGATTTTTAAATTGATTTGGAATTTGTGAAAAATTTTGATTGTAGCCTACAGTTTGTCGTGGCATAATATTATATTGTGGTTGTTTAATTTGGGATGATGGTAGCATTGGTTTTTGATAGTCTGATTTATTTGAAAAGATTGAATTTTGGAAGGATTTACTATAATTTGAAAAATTTTCTTCATGAATGTTTGAAATTGCAACCTCTAATGATTCTACTTGCTGGACTCTAATCATAAATTGTAACATAGGATTTAAAGCTCTAGTGAATGTATCTAATGCCATTTGTTCATAGTGTTTCGAATAAAATTCTTTTTCTTGCAACGTTTTATTTGCATGAATTAATTTACTGACTAATAAACTACGCAATTCCTGACCAAAACTGATAATTTTCATTTTTAGAAATTTTTAAATTTGTTTGCCTTGCCTACTAATTTTCCTAAAATTGCCTTATATATGAAAGTATTTAATGCATCCCTGTCTGCATGGAAGAATTGATTAACCAAATTATCGCAAGAATTTATAAAGGTGTTTAATCCAAAAGGATTTTCGTCATATTTGGGAATACTGTCAATATATAATCGTAACAGTTGATAATCTACAGGTAAGTAGATTTGGTTCTCTGTTTGTAGCCATTTTATTTAATTTGGAAATTTTCAATTTATTCAAAGGATTTACTAAATCTGAAATTTTGAAAAATAAAAATTACATTTTTGTGGCTAAATTATTTGCAGGAATAATTTGTACTAAATTAAACTTATAACTAAAATTTGACTAGAATTGGATTTGAGATTTTATTTGAATTGTTTTTCGATGGTTTCCTTAACCCAGGTATTCACAATGAATAGCGAGCCTATTGTTCTCAAAGGAATTTCAGAGAAAATAGGTGGGTGAATTATAATAAAGATCGGAAAGAAAATAATGCTTGACTTACTTTTTTGTTGTTGCCTCTTGATAAGTCTTCAATCAGCGAAACGGCTTTGGCTGGTCGGTTGTGATTCTTGTCTTCGAAGATGAGCTTCTAATCGACGGTCACTTCAATGCGTCAATCGACAATCTTTCACTTCCTGATTTTTGTTGTGGAATCGCGGAATCAACTTAGAAAAGTTTATTAATAATAATAATAATTAATATTAATAAGTTTATTATTATTAAAAATTATTAAATAATTAACTCAAAGTATGATGTTTGTAAGAACAAGCTTAATTCAGTTCGTGACAATATTACAATTGAAATGTTAAGATTTGCAAAGAGTTTATATATTCATTTAAAAAGCTGACTCTGGTATTATTTTTTATATCTATTCGATACGGAAGCTTCATAACATTTATTATTATGATCTAAGCATTACATTATCAACAAAAAATATATTATACGGGGTACATCACTCGTGTCCTCGATATTGTCCTGACTTATTCCTGTAGGCCTGGGCAGCCTCGTGAAGGACTTTAAGCCAACGCCGTTTGTACAATACCAGTCTGCTTAAACTCACCAGTTCCATGGTCCATTTTTTCCTAGCGCTATTTGTTGTATATGGTACTAGAAAGGAACGAAACTTGCAAGTGGGTGACATTGGCCGCATTCTTTTTTCTGTTTTGTGGTGCATTCAACAGGGACAAATGTTGGAAAACAGTGCAACGTATTCTAGTGAATAATAAAACATTTACAATTCTCAAATGTTTACAAACACAAACGCAAACCGTTCACCAGTCACCACTGTTTTTCCTTGTTGAATACGGCCATTAAGCTGGCGAGTATTGTACGTCTTTTCATGATCTAATGTTTAAAGTTTCTTTGATTTCGGTATACAATGTATCGATATAATACATACATCGACATATCGTTGCCATCCCTAGTAGGGGCCTATACCTCTCGGAGTAGTTGTTTCTCGCAACATTGACAATACAAATGCTTATAACAAATTGATTCAAATTTGCTGTGGTGTTAACATTTGCACATGTGCAAAATTTATAAATTTTTGTAGTGGTGAAGGAATGTGTAGTAAAGCGGGATTTTTTTTACCCAACTTCTACGCTAATGACTTAATAATCATTTGGGATTCATTTTTAGATTCCGTGGTCAATTCTACATAAAAAAGGTATACGTACTTATTGAAAATTGGTATAGTGCATCGTTTTACCGAAAACCTCAGTTGAATGGGAGACCATTCTTCTGATAAGACTTGAATATTCATCCGTTTTCTTTATAAACACTAGTTAATATTTCAAATCTTAATAATAAAATGACGGGAGATTCCAGTTGGCCATAAACTTTCCGAGCACAGTCTGAGTTCCAGAATTTAAAAGTACATAAAAATACCACTGTTGCGATTGCGACGTCCGAAACACGATTTTCCGGCCCCATAGAGGTCATTTTCCCGGTCCCAAATGGGGAATTTCAGTTGGCCATAAATTTTTCGACCACAAATCCGGCTTTGACTTTAGAATGCACCTTCGACCTCGCCTCATCCCGGAATCCATCTTTCAGGCCCTATAGAGGCCATTTTTGGCCCCTGGGGCCAATTCCAGACGTGGAGGGCCATTTCTGAGCTCGGGATCGGATTCAGCATCGAAAAATACATGGGAACACATATGTCTGACCCACAAGTCCGAACACTTTTCTTTTTGTGGGGCTGTGTAATCTATGTTTCCCAGCTTGACTTATCCTCGTGGTTGAATGTTTCAACCATTCCTTTACACTCCACGCTATTCGCAGGTCGTTTCTCTCATGCAGTTTTACGACTTCTAAAACAAATCAAATCTTAAGAACTATGTTATTGTTACCTTTTATTAAGTATTTACGATAGACAATGCCCATTGAACCGGTTGCTTCAAAAGTGACTCTATTAAATCTTTCCTTCCAATGAAATTGAACTCCCAATTGATTTTCCTTGTCCAATAAAAATTTCATAATCCTTTTAGTTACACTTTGAATTCCCGACCCCCCCAACGCAGCCAACCTTCGTACCTACAACAAACATTAAATTAATTTAGCCAACAAAAAACTTATTAGTTTAGTACCTACCATATACTGATTTACTGTAGGGTCCTTTTTTATCAAAGTTTCAAAATTTAAAAACTTTTTATTGTATCACAAAATGTCCTGCATTGTCAACAGAATCTGATCACTAGTCGTTTGTATTGCACCACGAGCTAGTGATGGAAAATTATCGAGTATAAAAAAATGGAGAATAGTATTCTCCAGAATTTTCTCGATTATGAGAATTTTCTGAGAACGAACTACCAAAACCAACACAAAATCAATTACAGTTCATTTAAACTCGGGAGACATTTTAAATAAGTTTTTTGACCACCCTTACCTGTAACTACAAAAATACTTTGATTTACATTGGGTTTTTTTTAACGTGTATTATAGAGTTAAGTCAAACGAATGTTGCCAAAAATCAATTTACTAACACCTGAGTTTGAATAAGCTTTAAAGAATTACATATTTTTAATGGAATATCGTACATTATTTAATACATAAATAAATGTCAAATAGAAAAACTAAGATTTTATTATTGAGTACATATTAACAAAATGTTCCGTCTTCGGTAACAAATCGAAAAACAAACTAATATTTGCAAAAGCATAAAAAACATAAAATAAAATCTTTAACAAACTTAATGAACAAAATTAAGTTTAAAAAAATCAATTTAAGTCAGAAAAAAATGTTCACATCACTATTTTCATCCTCTGACGACTCCGACCCCTATCACTCCCGTCAGACTCCAATACCATTTCCACTGTCTCTATTTCTTCAAGTCCATCGTTCGACTGGTAATGCAAAATAGACGGGTTCTCTTCTTCATACTTAGACTGCTTGGACATCGCTGATACCTGGTCCTGGTCCAATAGTTTTAAATTATGAGCAACTTTACCGGCTCGCTCAGCTGTCAGTCGGTTTCTTTTTGAAGAGTGTATGAAACCATATACGCTAAAGCTTCTTTCGGTAGCAGCGCTAGTTACAGGCACTCCTACAATTTGAACCGCTAATTTATTTAGTTTTGTCCCACAACAGGTACCTTTCCACCAAACCTCGGGTTCTGTAGTATCACATATCTCGTCTAGGAACATTCATGTATTCACTATATAACAAAATACCAATGAAACATATCATTTCATTTGTAGTAATATTACCTTCACGATTATGTAAATTTGCATACATATTTGAAAAATTAACAAACATCTGAATGATTGTATTATCAAAAAACAGGAAAAAGGTCTACTGGCGAAAGCAGGATTTTTGGACCTTCTATCACAGTCCACTTTGCGAGCTTGCTATTTATATCTCTCTTGGTCCATTTATAATTTTTGCGCGTTTGCTCTGCTGTACTCTACTACGTTCTGTCACCTTATCGGAGTCGGTTGGTTTTCAGTTGTTGACGTATTTTTTATGAAGTGCGACAATGGCATATCGTCTTCATCTTCGCTGGTGTCAAAACGAGTAGGTGTTGTTGGTTCATTGACAAATATCTCTGTCTCCACTTGATTTCCTGGTAGGTTACTTATCTGAATAGAATCTTCATCACCACTATGCTCGTCAGTCTCTTCACCGTCATTAGATGGAAAAATAACTATATCATCAGGAAGTTGCTCACTGGAAAGGTGTTCTGTCTCGTCAATTAAGTCATTAAAGGTCTCGTCCAGTAACTAAAAAAAGTATTGATGGAAAACGCTACCATCTGTTATAAAGGACACCAAACTTTAAAAAATATTATTTCTTCTAGTATAAAAATTTTTTAAACATAGTATTACAGCTATTTTAAACACATAAATAGAAATGTTTTTGAAATTAAAGAATTTAAATAATAAATTTTACTCACCTTCGATCCAACTTGTTTACAAACAATAAACAGCACGTCAAATAACCTTAACAATTCGACACCACAAACCCATTTTGCAAAATTACGTTAGAGTTTAAAATCACATGACTCTTTACTACGCAAAACAGTACGTGCCATCTCTTAATCAGTAGCAATATGATTACATTACAGGTACGGTGTGCTTTTACACAATATCTGTTCCGTCAATAAAACACAACAAACTTATTATATCCCTAGAACTACCTTTTTTTAAATGCTTTTTATTATAAATGCATACCCTCCACTTAATAGTTACATACCTTTCAAAGATGAATCTACAGTACTACTCGTCAGAGAAGCAATCGATACATTTCGACTTTCCACTATTTTAAAGCATTTTTTAATATCGCTGGGACATTTTAAACACTTCAACAAGTGTTTAGTTATTTGTCTTGCATTTCTAACATATAGGGTCCATTATAATACTCGTAATAATGCGCATTTTTTGGGAAAAATATTTATTGAGCGTACCGGTACAAATTCTTCAAAATACTCTCTCCCAGCATCAATACACTTGCGGATACGTGTCTGCCATGCCTGGAAGGCATCCTGAAACTCCTTGACGGGAATTGCTCTTAGCAACGTTGTAACATGCTTTTGGGTGCCCAATACCTTCCTTTCAGCTCTCTCTTCAGTCGGAGAAACAAAAAAAGTTGCACGGAGCCAAGTAGGTACTGTAAAGGGGCTGGGGGACCACCGGGGTGTTGCTCCGGGCCAGGAAGTTGGTAACGTTGAAGGCCGTGCGGCTGAGGACATTGTCATAGTGGAGCTTCACCGTGTATCATTTTTTTTTGTCTGTACAAAAATCAAATATCTTGACTCAGAGAGTAGATAAAAATATGAGTCTGGTTGCAAATGGAAGCTGAATGGATGTAGAATATGGGAAAAATATGACTGAGACGATTTTTTTTTCTATATGACCTTCGAATGACTAGGCAAAGTCTATGCAACCCAAAAATTTTATGGATTTTTCTAATTATATCGGTCCTAATTCTCTTAAAATTTATTCCAATGCACACGATTTTGCACAATTTGGCAGGGCAATTCCAAATCTGGCGTCAAAAATTTTCTATCATTTTTCTAACGCTAGCAAAGTCTCTCCAAAGTCGGTATTATTTTCAATCTGCTTTTTGACACTGTTAAGCAAGAAAATTATTCACAAATTAAAGATTAATTATTAACCTGGATTTCTGTTTTTTATTTTACAAATAAATATCAAATAAACACACTATAGAAGGTAAGCAGTGACTTATAGATAATTTTTTTTTATTGACGACGAACAAAAATTCAAAATTGATTAAAAAATAATAATTACTATAATTTAAATAACTCAAGTGTCCGATGAATCACTGTCTCCTTCAAATTCTTCGCTATCTTCTTTTATTTCTGTAGTTTCGACAGTTTCAATGTATGGTTTAATATCAACTGTGCCTTTTTTTAATTGATAAAATTTCAGACGATTTTTAATCAATATCAATGATATCTTGGGATCCGAAAGGTATACAGCTCGATTGAATGTATCCAGTAATCGATTTTTTCGACTGTTTTGACGGAGACGTGATTTTATATTTTTTCTATATAACTTGTGCCATGACTCAATTGCATCTTCCGAATAATATGCTACAGGAACCGGAAACTGCTCAACTATTTCATAACCATGCATCAGCAGTTTATGTAAACTTGGATTCATTCTTGCCCAAGGAAACAAATCATAATGTAACCAATAAATTTCCAAACAATAGTCTCTAAGCTTCTCCAGTTTCAAAATTGTTTTGCTTTTGAAAACTGCCAAGATTACTGCAATATTGTTCACTAGTACTGATTTTATACCTAATGCTTCTGCAAAGAGGGAATGATTTTGAAAACATCTTCTGGCAACATTACCAGTATTAGTAGTTCCATGACCTTGTAATACTTGATCAACTCTAACACCAATTTTGTCAAGTATACTTTTCTGAATCAAACGTTTTTGTTCTTCAAATTTCTCTAAAAAATGAAATACGATAATTACTCAAAGTAATTTAAGCATTATCACTAAGTAAAGAATTTGAGTCATTCATCAAGCTAAGTGCATTTGTTGATGTGGATTGAGGGAACGAATGCAATTATGTGCTTATGGCTTAAAAAATGACAAATTATTTTTTTATTCTCTATAATTAAGAAATCAAGTAATAACAATCATCGTCATTTTTGCGTAGAAAAATGCTAACTTCTTGATGTTGATCGTTTTTTGTATAAGTCACTCTGCAGAGGAAACTTGAAAAAATTAATATGAAAACTGATTTTTAATATATTTTTCCAACTAAATGAATTCGTCAAATGTCATTCGAATTCGTTGATCTTTTAATGCATAATTATTTACCGTATATACCTATACAAAAGTTAATTTGGAATAATATCATAATATTTATTTATTGAATTATACGTAAACAATAACTGGTTACATTGCTTCAGTATGTTCAACGACGAAAGCTAGACAGGGAAATTCAAGACCAGAATAATTTCAAGAGAGACTTTTGTTCATTCCTGTAGAAGATTCATATAGAGTTTCAGATCGATTCAATAATTACACTATGATGCAAAGCGTTTTTATCCAAGTTGCGCGCATTGATTAAGTACTGAGCACGTTGTTGCATCCAACCCTCCAATAATAATAATTGATAAAATAAATCTAGTCATACTTGGAAAAAATTTTTTTAACAAACCTTTACAATCCTGTGGTACATCCCACGATTTAATAGGGATTCGATATCCTATGTGCAGTAAATGTTCGAATGCTTTTAATTCACAATGCAAAAGTCCCAACCCGCACTTTAACGATGATTTATTTCGGACTTCAAATGTTGTGTTCTTTTTGCCAAATTCATGTGCAGTTCGTCGACACATTGGACATCGGCTAGTAGCATTATGACCGACAATTGCATTCACACATTTTCCATCAAATCCTGTTTGAGATACATGGTATTTAACTTTGACTGTTTTTTCATTTTTTAGTTGAAACGTATGTGATAGAACATATTTAATACTATTTTCTAAACGCTTATATTCTTGCTCTATTGCAGCAGTATCTTCCTTTACCAGTGCAATTCTCAATGGGCGACAAAACCGAACACTTTGAGGTGTTGGATTAATCCAGAAACAATCTTTAGACACTAAGCTCTGTAATTTAATCAAAATCATGCTGGTAACAAAACGTGACTGGTGTGCTTGTGAATTTAAATTTTCTAGTCAAAAAGTCACTGCTTACCTTCTACAGTGTGTTTATTTGACATTTATTTGTAAAGTAAAAAACAGAAACCCAGGTTGATAATTAATCTTTAATTTGTGAATAATTTTCTTGCTTAACAGTGTCAAAAAGCAATTTGAAAATAATACCGACTTTGGAGAGACTTTGCTAGCGTTAGAAAAATGATTCATTTTTGACGCCAGATTTGGAATTGCCGTGCCAAATTGTGCAAAATCGTGTGCAGTGGAATAAAAAAATGATATATAATGCGACGTTTCAATCTCTTGAGCACCTCCAGGTAAAAAGCTGAGTTGACAGTTTCTTCCTGGGGTACTCACTTCAGAAAAATCTATTGACGCTAAATTGGAAGCGGAAGTATGTCTAAAAATAATCAATATGAATTTGAATATTTTTAACGCAAAAATAACTCATACTCTTGAGCGATTTCTCACTTGTATTTATTTGTGAGTTGCAAGGGCTATTGGTTATATGATGAAATTTTCACTGATGTTAAATTGGAAGAGCCACATGCAGGAAGATCTGAAACTAATTAATAATTTAAAATGTTACAAGCGAAAAGAACAGAAACGAATACATACCTTGTCCATCACGTTCCATCTGTTTTTTTAAAGGTACTCCATAATCATCATCACTTGATTCGGATGAATTGGAAATGACTGACTTTCTGCCAACACTCTGATTAGTAAAGTTAGCGCTTTCTTCATATTCAGCAATTAAACGACCTAACACCTTCTCAGGTAGCTCGTAGTTTTCTGAAATTTCCAAAACATTTATACATAAAAACTGACAAAGACAATTAGAAACACTTACCAGATTTTAAGTGTACTTTGAAAACTGCGTAATGTGGCCAACTTTTTTTCGGTAAAGGACATGATTTAATAAATTCAGATAGTGGAACTTTATTTGTTCCCGCAGGCCAATAACATTTTTTATCATTTTTTATCAACCCTGTGAGTGGTACTACAGTTCCTTCAATTCAACCACATCGTAAAACATGATTTTAGAAATCCAGTCGAACTAAAATTAAAGAAATAATAATAAAACAAAAATGAACTATAAATAGTGAGAATGAACTGATTTAATAATGATTCAGAGGGAAAAAAGCATAACCATTTTTATGTGGAACTAGAAATCCTTTGCAGTATATATCTTTTTGGGAAAATGCCATAGCGCTTTTTTCACTAAACTCTACAGAAAAAAAAGTTTAAATCAGAAGACGGCATGGGATAAAAATATAAATTATCTGTTGTAGCAGCACTAAGGCCTAAAACAGACGGAGCGGTTTCTGCCGAATCGGCTGCCAAGTCGGTCATCGAAGAGATGCATCCTTTATGTCACTTCCATTGAATGAAACAGACGGTACATCATCGAGCGGTCCATTGTGGCGGTGCGGGTATGCACCGCGGGCGGTTTTACGACTCCAGTCGGCACATCAGTACATGTTTGCTTTTGGGATAAAAACACACGAATAGCGTTGTCGTGGCGGTTTTAATTATTTTTGAGTGTCTCAGTTCTCTGTCTGTCTCAGAGGGTCTCCTTTAAGTTCACCATCCAGTGTATAAAAAAATCCTGTTTTTCAACCAATAATTGCGTTTCTTTTTCTTCTTCATTATGTTATATAATAAGCCTGCTGTTATTACAACAATTTGTCGGTCGGAAGTTGGGGTGACGCCACATGTGTTTTGAGCCGATCCCCTGCCGAGCGGTAGCCGATTCGGCAGAAACCTCTCCGTCTGTTTTAGTACTTAGTCCCTCAAAATATATTGTTTCGTCTACTACAATAATCTTATTTATCACAGATACCTGTCTTTCCAGATTTGGTAAAAATACAATTATCAGATAAAGAATTAGTTGTATATTATTTTACCGCCAGCTTCATATATTTCTTTGTATATGTTTAAAAATATGGCAATAAGAATTCCATCTGCTGTTGATATGTCCATAATCGCTTGACTTTGGCTTCTTCGCCGCTCTTGGATTCTCTTTGTCGCTTCAAGGCATCTCTGAATTTCTTCCACTGACGTTTCGCTTCATTGGCTGAAAGTAAAAATCATAAATAATATTCTCGACCAAACATAATAATCCAGTCAAATTATACTTAAAAATGATAAAATTCGGGAAAATTATTAATAAGGGGACATTTGACATATACCTAGTTTATAATATCATAACAGAGCTGCACACAAAAATCCAGCTTACTGGTCTCCCAAGCTGAAACCTAATTTAGTTGGGCTTATGTGACGGGGGAATATTTTTTGATAGTCCCATTGGACTACAATACTTATTATTAAAGAAAATGAATAAATGAATAGTGCCACATACCCTGAAAAAGAAACATGATGCAGCTACGGACACGTGTCATTCATTTATTCATTGTCTTGTATTATTGAACCCTGCTAAACATCACTTTTTTATACTTATTATTGTTCTTTTCAGATTTTTCGCTACCGGTGACTCATACAGAACTATTGGATACAGTTTTCGTATAGGGGAAAGAACTGTTTCGAAAATAGTTGTATGTTTATCACTTTGGAATCGTTTACAGTCAATTTTCATGAAAATGCCCGACGAGCAATCTTGGAAAGCTTATGAAGTTGAATTTGGGACCCGATTGCAGTTTCCAAAACGTGTTGGTGCTATAGATGGGAAGCACGTGATTATAAAAAGTTCACCTAACTCTGGTACCTCATATTTTAACTACAAAAAAACATTTTCTGTAGTACTGCTTGCGATAGCTAGTGCTAATTGTCAGCTCATCGCAATTGATGTTGGTTCATCTGGCAGATTCAGTGACGGGGGAATATTTTCTGATAGTCCCATTGGACGTAGATTAAAAACGAATTCTTTCCATTTGTCTGAACCCTCTAAGATAGACAATTACACTGATGAGAAATTCCCTTAAGTAGTAGTGGGTGACGAGGAATTTCCTCTCATGAAAAATTTGATGCGGCCATTTCCTAGGTGTTCTTTAAATGTTCAAAACCGTATTTATAATTACCGTTTGTTTCGAGCTAGACGAGTAATCGAAAACACTTTCGGAATATTAGCCGCAAGATTTAGAATCTACAGACGTCCATTAGAATGTAAATTAGAAAGTGTAGACAATACAATAAAGGCAACTTCTGTTCTTCAAAATTATTTGGGCTGTAGATCTGGAAATTCCCAAACAAATGAAGAAATTTTGGAAACAAATCTGACAAACGATCAATTATTGCCATTTACACACAGTGGATCAAGAGCCGCAAAGGGATCATTGGCTATAAGAAATAAGTTTGTCGCCTATTTCATATACGAGGCGGGGAAAGTTCCATGGCAAAATAATTCTATAGGTCTTGTATAGTTAGTATTATAATTTATAAACAAAAGAATAATAAACTTACCGTCCTTTAAATTGCACTGTTTCGCTATTTTATCCCAAGTGCCTTCCCGGAGGTCTTGATTTTTATAATTTTTATCGTCAATTTTCCACAAACAAGGATAACCACGCACTACTTCTATAAATTCTTCCATTTTACTATACACAGTACATAAACACCGCTCAGCAGCAGCATATTATCGGTGAAGGAGCGAAATGAAGCTGGGTCAGCAAGCCACAGCTTGTCGAAAACGCACCGCCCAGCACGAGTGGACGGTCCGCCCTATGAATGTATGTAAATTCGATTACAAGCTGACTCCGCTCTATACCGCTCCGCACGGCACAGCACAGCGCAGCATCCGGTGGACTACACGCTTAAGAGTTTTATTAGCCTTGTTTTCATTGTTATATTTTTCTTCATTGCAGCGCGCCATATAAATTGTTCTTTTTCTGAAAGCCTGCAATGTACTTGTTGAAANCTATTTTTTCCAACTCATTATGTAGCTTATGGCTTAATTTTAATTGATTATTATCTAAAGAATGTTCAATTCGATAATTTCCAAATGTTTTTTTCTTTAACAACAGCCACTAAATGTCCTTTACTACTTACATGTCTTTTTGTATATTGTCAACTATAAGTATTTTAGAGAGAGGGAAGAGTAATATTCAAAATTTAATCATCCTGTAAATGTAGTCAAAACTTTGAAAGATAAATATGTATGGACATATGGCATTATTTTATTTGGACACATTTTTCTTTAGTAGATTTTTTTACTCTCGGTACAAATACTTATTCATTTCATAGAACAAAATTTATAAATATAATTCGAATCAATGACATGTCGGTATTGCACAACAGATTTAAAAGCAACGAAAAGTGTCCAGTTGCAAACTGAATGCATACCGAACTGACCCTTGCACTATGTCCATCTCGCTCTCTCTCTCTCTCTCTATAAACTGGCGAACGGATTCATACATTGTTCCCGATTCTTCTACCGGTGGTTTAATTCTAATGCTCTCAGCATTTTGTAAAGAATATTTAAACCCCGGAAACTTGGTGAATCGGGGCCAGTCAGGAGCCACCTTGAGAGCCAGTTGATGGCCAGGAGCCTCTACTTGACAAGCAAACAGCCCTTGGAGTGTAAGTGTTTTATTTTATAATAAACCGTAAAAACTGATTGATTTGTGTGTTTTTCCCTCTCGGCAGCCAAGCGAGTAGCCCGAAGCAATAATCTTTTTTTTACAATTAATTTTAGTATTTTAAACGGCAGACGTGACAATATTTATGAAAGTTATTTAGATTGGAAAATCCGCCGGAATTCCACACTTTTTTTTTCCGAAGTATTAAATAGCAAACATGTGTAGCATCACTACACCATTATGTAAGGTGCCGATAAATTGCCCTCCTATGTTACATTGGCCGAGAACACGCAATCATATAAATACAAGTGAAAAGGGTAATGAAAAATAATAATCTGTAATAAATGACTTACCAATTGTTGGTAGGGAAAGGAAACACAAAAATACTTTCACTTTTCTCGTGACGCCACGCTTTCGGTATATGTAAATTCTATCGTGTCGTATGGACTCTGCCGAGTATCTCTCTTTCTTCCACTGTCGAGCCTTGCCGCTTATCGTAGTATGGTAAGCGGGATAAGGACAAGGAATTTGATAAAGTTACAAATTTAACCAAATTAAATGTGAACCAAAGTGGAGGAGCTCGTATTTGCATGTGTAAATTAAATACAGTATATTTTAATAATATTATATTTAATATTTTAATGGCCCCCAGAAACAAAATTACACCCATGATCAAAAAATAAACAAGAAATAAATGAATAATTATAGTAAAGAAAAATTCTTAAAACTAAACGTATGAAGGGTGGACAATGGAACACATGGCCAACAATAGGCTAAATCAGAGGGAGAATAAAATTTAAAACGCTTATAAGTTTTTTACTTATTTGTATTTACCGAAAGAAAAATCAGGTTTACAGCGCAAACTCTATTAGGAATGTTCAACATTACAGTATTTCACCATCTCACCCAACTCCATGGAGTGAGATGGGTGAAATAGTGAATGTAATATTCACCTTTTAAACCAGTTCTTGCATTCTATTCTTTCTGCACATATTGCAAACGTCTTCATACATAATGCAATCCTCGTGTAGCCATAATTTACACGTTGCACATTTAATCCAATCCACTTTTTTCAGAATCAGCGTCTTCGTCGTCGAATTGGATTTCTACTGATGATTCAGAGTCCGTCTCTTTGACATTTTTTGTCAGCTTTGGTTTTTTTATTACACATTTCATTTTTCGTGTCAATTTCTTTTCTTTTCCTGGATCCGTTGTTTCATAGATGAAATAGTCTCAGGAGTGTTAAGCACGCTTGCCAAATTCCTAGCATTTTTTTTAGCCGTTTCAACTTGTATGTTAATGCAGGATGAAAGGCGTGATGAAAGTCGTGATGTTGCTTTAATATTGGTTGGTTTGGGAAGTTTTGAAACTACGTCGCTTCGTAAAACGGGAGCAACATCCTCAACATCTGGGAAGCAAAACCCGTAAGTTTATTTCTTTCGAAGAAACTTTACTTCGTATTCGTCATAATGATCACTGATTCCTACAACCAATCCAACATAATATCTTACATCCCGTTTCGTGGGAAACTTCACGTCATCCTTATTTATATTCTCATCGTCTAACAGAACTTGAAGGTTCTCATTGTCCCCCGCATCAGAAAGGAAATCCGAATCTGATGAATAACGTCGTAGCTTTTTTGTCTCTATGTCCGAATCAGAGGACTGAAGAGTAAATTTTATTCTTTTTTTGGCATTTGGAAATTTTTCGTTTAGACTTATTATTAAACACTTGCTTTTTAATCAGCTTTGCTGCTTCTTATTTCTTTTTGTCCAGTTCTATTTGCTCTAATCTATTTTCTCTGCAGAATCTGTATAAATGCGTGACGATCATTTTCTTGGCTTTGATATTTTTTTTCTAGGACCAGCCTTTGGGTATGGTCTAATACTTTTTATAACATCCTCCAAATTGTTTACTTTGTGAACTATTGTAAAAGTCTTCTTCAATATTTCTTCCATTATTGAGTTAAAAAATAACGACTGTATCTTGAGTACACACTTCGGTGATTTAAAGAAAAGCCAAAGAAATTTGTATGTTAAAGTGTGTATAAAATTTTTATTAAAATCTCAGCTTAGCGCTTTCGACTACATAGTCATCATCGGAGCTATTCCTAAAATATCAACAAGAGGTTAAAATGACATTATATAAAGCAAACAATTTTTACTTACGTTAAATTTTAGATACTAAAAAATATTTAGGAAACGTTGAAAATCTTAATAAGTTCGACATAACAATATACAACATTAAATATAACATCAATTACTGGTAAATAACAAGAGAAAGAAACAGAAATTGACTAACAATGTCGAACACGTGGAGTGAAATAAAGGGAGGTTAAATGTTAAATGAAATTGAAAAATTGACATTCTACAATTCTAAGGATTACCAACTAAGTGAAAACAAAAGATTTTTAAAGTAAAACTACCAATATACTAATAACAAAATATCAGCTGTGAATTAATGAGATTCCCAAAGATACTTGAATAAAGGTTTAAAATTACAATTTAAATTGACTTGAGTATTAACACAGTTGTCGTGATTCTACTAAGTGGACTGTAATTTTGTATTATTTAAAAATGCTTTATTTTGACTAACTTTACAAAGGTTTTCTTAGAATAACAACAAATGCATGCCTCGCTCTCAGTCTGTTAGCAAACACTGGCGCTTTTATGCCCTTTCAGCCTGCACCTCGCCCCCCCCCCAAGCGACCGCACCGAAACACCACGCTGCCAAGTCTAAACAACAGTTGTTAGGGTTCCTTTTAATTTCTCTTAGAATTTCTAAGTCTTCCAATAAATTAATTTTATGAAAATCAAAATTATTATGAATATTATGAAGATTTTTTTTTACATTATTGAGTTGACTAAGCTAACCGCTTCTCTGGGTTTGAAAACCGCAGTAGAACTACTTCTACTGGCATTACAGTTACTGACGTCTTTAAAACTGCCCTGCAGTGTTCCCCCTGACTGCAACATATTGATGTTATTCTGAGAGATCTCACATTCAGGAAGCTGGAACGGTTAGTAGATAGAAGCTAATGGTTAATGGGCCAAATACCCGATCTTTTGAATCCTTTGACTATATTATGGGGACAAAATGATTGCAGATATGTCTTGAATTCTGACAGCTTTTCTAGGATTGGTACTCATGTATTCGTTAAATGCGACATTGCACCTCAATTTAAACGGCCCATAAACACAAATATCAAGGGACTGCATTCTATGCATGCTATGTGGCGGCAACGATAACAAAACAATGCCATTCGCCCTCGGTACAATCAGCTATAATGGAGAAATACATTTTTAATCGCATGCACAATTCTCGATGTAACTTTTTCGGCCAAAAGGTGTATAATTTCGATTTGAATTATTTTACCACAATAATGGTCTGAAATTTGTTTACTTATGGCAAGTTTTACGTGTTCTTGCATGACGGGATAAAACTTGGCAATCATCTGAACTAGTCCAAAAACTTGCCATTATTAGGGGTGTGGAGTCGATTGGGGATCCTCTAAATGCCATATTGTTTTCTGCAAGATACAATGTAATTTGCATCAGTCTTGAGACGACATCGCGCCAACGTTTAGCCTCGCTTTGAAACCGCGTTTGCTCTTGTTTGTCGATAATTTGACATGTTTCGAGAAGTATTTCTGTTTCAGCCAATGTCCGATAACACTTCTTATGTGAAATGCTGCCTTCGTGCTCTTTGAGTCTCAAAGAAAGATGTCGCCAATCATTATATCCCATGTGGACAAAATTTGAAGAGGATTTCGAACCAAAAAGTCGGCAGCAGAAACAGTGCAAACAATCCTTAGATGCGGAATAAACGAACCAACAACGTCTCGAAATAATTTCACTATTTGGAAGTTTTTTTCAAAATAAGTATTTGAAAAGCGCCGACCTTCTTTATTTTCAGGGTAATTTTGTAATCTGTCAATAACACAGCCCAACAAAAAAAAAAGTGGCAGGTCCGAAAGACAAGACCATGGTATCCATATGGTTTTGGGGTCGCTGAATCCGAATCTGGTGTCCGTTTGATACGATTAGCTCTGGTTTAAGGTCAGTTCAAGGTCAAATGTAGAAAATCAATTGTCAACAAACTAAATTTACCTATCTATACGATTCGTTACAATTTCAAGAGCAATACATTCTTTATAAAATTGAATTAGTTTTGGAAGCATATTCTTAATGCTCATCTTTCTTTATTTCCTCGATAAACAGATCAATATTATCATTTATATAAGCAACAAAATAGCATTTTTCTTTGTTAGTAATATTCAATTGCCCCTGTATCTGAAACAATAGAAATATTCAATATTACTTTCAAAAATGGAGTGCTGAGGGAAACAGTTCTTATAAAATTAGCTTCAAGTTTTGATCTATGTACCGGTATTTAAATTAAAATTTATGTCACAATGTTTTAGAAAATTGTTATCGTCACCAACTATCCTGATCCTTGTGTGTGTGAAAAATGTTTTGCTTTTCATTTGGTTTTTGCAATGATAAAATTTTAAAAGAAATTATGGAATATTATTATATAACTACATACTTGCTTAAATGAAGAGCTTTTCTGCAAAACTGAACAAGTCCTTTAAGCTCAGTTTTAAGAAAAGGAGAAACTTTGTATATAATCACAATAAAAGACACAAAAGCAAAATGCCACTAAAAAATATGGTTAATAGGCATCTTATAGCACACAGTGAAAATATGAAGAAATATAAATAAGTTTTTTGGGATTTATTTACTAAAAATGGTTGGACTTGTTGAGTTTTGTTAAATAATATGGACCTGTTCTGTTTTGCTTCGTTAGCTAATGGGACTTGTTAACTTTTGTAAAACTAAATTAGAATACCTACATGTATGTTTTTTATAATATTTATTTTTAAATTTATTCATTAATATTTAAGCTTATATATGAATTACCACTTCGTCCTCCAAACAGTCACATGCTTCCTCATCCCCATCATTATGTTCTTCCTCATTTTCCAGTATTTCCTCATTATTTTCTTGAATTATATTTTCTGGATTGCTTAGTAATAATTTGTACCAATTCAAAGTATCATATTCTTCCCAGTTTTTCCCAAAATGAGTTTTAAGTAAAGTTCTTACATTGGCCAGTTTCTTAGGATTAACCTCATGAATTAATGGCTCTTCCGGCAAATTGTAATTTTCAATTTTTTTCCTCTTTTCATTATATTTTGTTTTTTACTTCCAAGAGTGGATTTGAAGTTTGGAAAACCTTCTACTTCCATAATTTTCTTGCCATTTTTGTCAGTTTTTGTTAAAACTATTCTTTTATACTCGCTAATGTTGTCTAGTTTTTTGTAGAGTTTGGAGATCTTTCACTTTAAGAAGTTTCCAATCTCTTCACAAAATTTCAACAAATCCTGTCTCTTTATATAGTTCATCATATTTCTCTTTGTTCTCTATTACGGGCTCTTTTCTTAGTTTCCTTTCAATGCGTCCAAAAACACTATCCGCTGGCAAGAAACTATGTCCGCGTACTGGAAAGTGGATCACTATTTTATTTATATTTTTTGTGGTTTCATTCTGCAGCCAAAACATTAAAGCATGTATAACATGCGAGTTCTTGTTTTGGCCACCACACCCATCCCAAAACATACAAGTATACTAATTTCGGCATTCATTTCTAAACTGTTAATGTAATCTAATAATGCTGATGCAACTTCGGTACAACCTCTCCCTGCTTGGTCATGTATAAAATGTAGGTTTAGAAGAATCGGTTCTAACACAGCATAATGTATAGTAGCTTAGCTGCCTTAAATAAAAAGCTTCTCCGATAGGAGTTTTAGGAAGAGGTTGTACCTGTTGCATATCAAAGCAAAATGATATGGCATTTTCAGGTTTCTTTTTTAAAAGTTTATAGAAGGCTTTAGATCGTAGTTTATGAATTCTTTTTTCTGTTATGAGTGTAACTTTTTGTCATTATTTTTTTCGTTCTTAATTTGCTGCGATAAACGTACACAATAACTGCATAAATCCGAGGCCGGACTTCGGAATCCTATATTGAATTCGGTTACAAATACTTTATGAAACAATCCGTATTTAATTTTCAAAAATTGATTTGAACAGTTTGAATTATATATTTTATGAAGCTTAATTATATTTAATTCAGAACTAAGGTATATTCTTTTGGAATTTTTTCGTGTGTAGTGACTCTCAGTCCCTCGCAGACTCTTTATAAATTCTCGGGCACTTTATTTTGTATCCTCGAATGAATCGGAAACTCTGTCACCGCCTCTTAACTCCTGTGGAACACCACATTTTAATAAAATTTTTGAAATTCGAATAATTCTTGCCTTTGATAATGTCATTGCAGACAAAAAAAAAGTTTGACATACTCGCTTACATCTGTTTTTAACTGTGATCTGAAAGTGAAAACTGTGTCAATGATGCAAACATTTCATTAAAATTAAAACATTAGTTTTATAAAGACTGGAACCAGCATTAAAAACAAGGTAAAACTGAACAGTGATAAATCTCATACTTTGAAAAATGGTTTTTTTCTAATACGTCTAAATTTTCTAATAAAAAAATTACAAATTTACTTAAATATAAATTTTATTTTTATTCACTTACGTAATACTGAATCAACAAATTGTGATTTTTTCTTGGTGAGGCACTGCATGGCCGCCTTCTTAAGGGTTCAGCTGCACTTAAAAAAAGACAAAGCCTTTGGTCTTGAATTGCTTTATTATTGGAAGAATATACTTTTTTTCTAGCAGTATTTATATCCTCAATAGTAATATCTTTACAGCAGAACTTCTTTTGCTTCTTATGATCACATGGTAGATTGAATTGTGGTATTTCAATGGGAACCGTATTCCTGGAAAAGCAATAAACATCTTTAAAAAATCTTATAATGCAATAATGAGAAACCTATTCTAATCTATAACCTATGCAAACTTGCTTACCTTAAGTTTTTTGCTATTTCTCTTTTAGGAATCGACCGTTTTCTCTTCCTAGTTCCCTTACTGGCTTTCTCAACTATTGTAAAACTATCATCATCCATAGCAATAACTGTATTTTGTAACTATAATTCTCACAAATAAGTAAAATTTGGAGGCAAACAAAGTCCTAGCTAACCAAGCTTTTATTATTTCATGTTCTGTCAGAATTCAATTCAATGTAGCTAATTTTATGGGATTTATAACGAAAATAAATAATAAGTCAATTTTTAAAGATCATGTCTTCCAAATGCCCTCCTTCTACTTCAATGCAATTTTGAATTCTAAGTTCAAAATTTTGCATCACTCGACGCAGCAAATCTCCATTTATTTCTGCAATTTTATTTTGAATCTGCTCTTTCAACTCCAGAATTGTTGCTGGACGACTTGCATAAACTTTTTGCTTCAGGTATCCCCAGAGAAAAAAATCTGGGGCCGTTAAATCGGGAGATCTCGGGCGCCAATTCAAATTTCCAAATCGGGAAATTATACGGCCATCAAAAAAATCTCGCAAAATCCTCATAGTGTTTCTGGCTATGTAAGCTGTAGCTCCACCTTGTTGGAATAATATGGCACCATTTAGTAGTCCCCGTCTAGTTAGTTCGGGGATAAGAAACGTTTGCAACATGTTTATGTAGCACTCGGAATTAACTGTAACAGGACGGTTATTTTCATCCGATAATTCCAAATGATGCTACACCACACCACACAACGACTTTTAGACTGTGGAGGTTTTTGGTAAACAGTTCGTGAGGATTTCTGCTCCCCAGTACCTAAAGTTTTACTTGTTAACAACACCGTCCAAATGAAAATTTGCTTCGTTGCTCATTAGCAAATTATGTATTCCTCCATGGTGCTGATTTAAAAATTTTTGACAAAATGTCAACCTCGCTTCTTTATCTGTATCACTGAGGTGATGCGCCATTTGGTATTTATAGGGGTGAAATTTTAAATCTTTATGCAGAATTCTGTGGAGACTTCCCTTGGATATTCCTAGGGCAAGTGATTGCCGATTAGCAGATCTCTTAGGGCTTCTTGTGAAGGCAGCTCTCACTCGTTCAATATTTGCAGGCGTACGCACCGTTCTTCGACGTCCAGGTTTTTTAATGTTTTGCACAGAGCCATTTTCACGCCAATGACGAACCCATGCCGAAATTGTAACGCGTGTTGGTGCATCGCCCCTATTATTATTTCCAAACTGCCGTCGAAATGCACGCCGAACTTCTTCCACTGAACCAGTTCTAATGTAGACTTCCACGGAAAACACACGCTCTTGAATTGAATAATTCATAACGCAATGAAAATTGTTAAAAAATGAAAATTAAATTAAGTTGTGACATTTGTGACTAAAACAATGAAGTGTTTACTTTTGTCGTTGCTTAGAGACAGGCGCCTACTTGTTAAAATGTGATCCTAATGGTGTAGCATCATTTGGTAATATTGGTTTGATTTGCTTCGTCGAGTAATGCGAAATTTTAAACTTAGAATTCAAAATTGCATTGAAGTCGAAGGAGGGCATTTGGAAGATATGATCTTTAAACATTGAATTATTATTTATTTCAGTCATAAATCCCATAAAATTAGCTACATGTCAGTCCATTAAAAAGTTAATTTACTTTGATCAGAAAGTTTTATTCGACTTTTAAACTGCATAGTCTAATATGGGGAACCCTGTATATGTAGGTGGTGTTAATTTTAAAACAAGCGTTTCTACCAATGCATTTTCAGATTCTATTACACCTAAAACAGTTATTTATAGTTAGCTATAATAAACAGTTTGCTTACTTTTCATAGTAATTTGTAAAAGCAATGAACAAAAGTAGATTTACCATCTGGAGAAGCTCCCAAAAATCCATAATTTGTATCTACCCACAAACCTGAATTTCTCACTTTTAAATTCGTTTTATTTTCAAATATTGCTAATGCTACCTTTTCTTTTGCGATTCCCAATTCTGTAGTTTCTGACCTAAAGTTGATAGGTTTAAGACAAGCTTTAACTAGATTGTGGCAGGGAGTGTGCAGCTTTCTTTTAATTACGCGGCCAAACATAGAGGCAGTCAATCTCTGTATTCTCTCCAGCTCAAAAAAATCATTTCCAAATTGACCTATTGTTTTATGTTCAATTTCACACCTGCTTTCTTCAGTTACCTGAAATTATATACATATACAGATATCAAGAGAGATATGCATATTTTCATAAAAAAAATAAGATTATTACGTATAACCTGTTGATCACTTCTTCGACTTCATTTATAACCATTGGCTAATCCTCAACATCTTCAACATTTGGTCCATAGTCCGCATACTGTGTATTGCGAACAATTTCGCTTTTCTTATTTGGTTTTTCTTTATTATCATCGAAAAACAAACGTTTTCTACATTTCGTTGCTTGAATATTTATTTTATCATCAACTACTTTTTAAAATATTTTCCTGGACTACTACCTGTCACTCGTTTATATGAACTATAATGCCAACTGAATTTTTTATTGTGTCAGCGCTGACAAACAAACTCGCCTTTCATAGGAACCACGCTGTATAAAATTTAACCTCTTACGAGCGTTAAATCGAGCTACAATATTCATCAATCGTTCAGCCCTGTTATTGTTTTCATTTTCGATTAACAAATGAGCCTTTCGTACTAGAACATTCAAATCACATAAAAATTATTAAAAATGTGACAAATTCAATTGTCCAGTGCAAGTAAACTTAAAAAAAAAACACTTTATTGAAAACATATCCATATACATATTTTCTCTTACCTCTAAGGTGATTATACAGGGTCGGAAAGTCCCCATGGTTCATCGCCCGTTACGTGAGAGCGATAAAGAAAGTCATAGAAATCCGTGCGATAAAGATGGCTATAATGAAGGCGTCTGATAGTCACCGCCCATTTCGCCCTTCTACAAATAAGATCCACTTCTTATTTGTTTCCGACCATTGTCCGCTTCAAATCAGCTAATAAACTTTCTTTATTTTCTCCTGGAGTGTTACATATTTCCTGCCGACAATTTGAATGATCTCCAAAAACATGATGTAAACCATTTCTCAAGTCTTCCCGTATCAAATTTATATCACTGTTGATGTTTAATTTTAGTGGACTGTATTTTTATGATTGTGGCTTGTTCCTTTTCTAAGGAAATAATACGCACTTTTGGTCGTAAGTATTGGGTATATTGAGCGAATGTTGTATGTAGCAGGCTGACTTAGGACCAGGGTTGCCAATGGTTTCTGCATAAAATACCCGTTACAGGATTTGCCATTACCCACAAATACCCACATTACAATTTTTTACAGGCGGCACATATAAAATAAATAATCGATCTTTATTAGATTTCAAACAAGAATTAAAATAAAACAAAGGATTGCTACGATCTCAGGGAGGCAGACACAATACTTCTCTCAGTTTTATTGATATATTCCGGGTTACATATATTACACTTAAAATACAACTTTATCAATACAGTGGGTAATTTTTCTTAACGTATAAATTCCAGTTTATTGTGCGCACATCGTACAACCTCCATCCAAGCCCCACTGCACACTCCCCCCCTCTCCCGCACTTAGTCCCCACTTCATGATTAACACTCATGCGCGTCACATCACCCCCCTTTTAAGTTTACAATTTATTTTTTTTGTTTAAGAAGAAACATCAGTTTATTAAAAAAAATTGAAACTTAAAACATTCCATTTTATATAGGTAAATATTAAACTGAAAATCTACTGTAATCAGGTAAGATTATATACGTAAAAAAAAACTAACTAATAAAAACTGAAAATACATAATATACTAATATTAAAACGAATACTTATTCATTGTATGGTGGGATATAACTCTTAATATTATATATATTCTGTCTGTTAATGACGTTACCCTGATCATCGGAAATCTCATAAGCATTGGGTCCGAATTGCCTTGAAATAGTAAATGGGCCCTCATACAACAAAAAGAATTTGTTTATTTTAGCATCTTCCGCAGACGACAAGGGATGAGTTTTAATCTAAACAAGATCCCCTTCCTTAAATTACGTAACTAATGATTTTTTTTCATGCCGTAGACGACGTATTTCTGCTTTACTCATTAACTTCTCACGAGCTAAAAATCTAACATTTTCCTTTAAAAGGAATTTTTAAATTTTCTAACAAAGGTTCGCGACAATTACGTTTAAAATGAACTTCTAAAGATGTAAAACCAGTATTTTCATGAATTACATCATTTAACCATTCTTGTACTTGAGAAATGACATGAGCCCATTTCCCATGACTTCCATAACATAAATGTCGCAACAATCTACCAATGTCGCGATTTATGCGTTCGGTAGGATTGCCTTGCGGATAATAACACGATGTATGAGTAACCAAATGAGCATACTTTTCAACAAACCTTCGGTCATAGTTGCATGCACCCAAAAAGGATTTTAAATGTTTTACATTTAGTGGTTTTGGAAATTTTTGTATAGACTGTATACGCGATAGGTCTACAAATACGCAGGATGGTGTCAAAATGTGATCAAGGAACTTGACTTGATCCCGCGCAAAAGAACATTTTTTAATTTAATCGTAACACTAGCATCTTTTAAACGTTGAAAAATTATCCCTAAATGTCCAATATGATCAGTTACTGATGTTGACCATACTAAAATGTCATCTACATATGGGGTTGCAAGAGACAATGGTCCTAATATTCGGTTTAAAGCCGTTATAAAACTTCCTACAGAAGTGCACAGGCCGAACGGAAGAACTTTAAATTGATATGTGCGACCTTCGAATTGGAATCCGGTATATTTTCTACAATCTGGGTGAATTGGCAGTTGCCAATAAGATGCAGTTAAGTCGATAGTACTAAGAAAACGTACCTCCGAAAATTTAAATAATAATTCACTAGGGTTGGGTGGAATAATATGATTTTTTTCCATTTTAGAATTTAAATGACGAGCATCAAGGCAAACTCTGACACTATTATCTTTTTTAGTAACCACTACTAGTGGGCTAATATATTCTGTTTCGGCTAACTCTACGACCCCCCCACTCAATCATTTCTTCTATTTGTAAACGAGCCACCTGTCTATAACAATGTGGATCGGATATGATTTTAAATAAAAAGGAGTTTCATCCTTAAGTTTAATAACATGACAGTATTTATCAGTTAATCCTGGCTGATCAGAAAATACATGTTGATATCTATTCAACAATTCTAGCAACAATTATTTTTCATTTGCTTCAAACATAACAGATTCATTGACAACAGCTTCTCTATCTTGCAACGAATAATTTATAAGAGTTGGTCTTTGACTAACTTGTTGATTGGTATCCTCTACTTCAATAGAAAATACAATTTTTTCTAAATTTTAAGTTAGAAATGGAAATTCAACAACTTGCAACCCTACCTTATGGTCAGTAAGAAATTGGGCTACAAAAAAAAGAAATCCACTACCCTACCTTGTAGTGTTGTCCTGCCCCGATGACAGGGAATGCTAGCGGCAGCTTCAGTGGAGACAGGTGGATCCACTGGTAGGAATTTTAATTTAAAGTTTGACCATCTAAAACTAAGAGCTTACTGGGCGCCAGGAAATTTCTTTATGCCGACTAAGTTACTGTGATAGAGTAAAATTTCCAAATCTCTAACCAGTTGTATCACAGGATGTACAAAAAAAATTAATTCCAATACTACTACTACTACTTCACGGTTTATTTGCAAAAGAAAATAATTTGATACAACCCAACTAGTCCCCTAGTACTAGTAATAATGTTCTTACTTAATGATAACCGATAACCCTACATACTGGCGACGTCGTGAAACCTACTCATCAATCTACCAAACCCTGTATATCAACTCGAAACCAATAAACGATAAATCTGTTTACTTATTAAATCCTAATTAATTTTTTTTTAAATATGTCCAATTATATTATTATTATTATCTTAACCCCCCTTATATTAAACAAACAAATATGAAACAGCCTGGCCACATATGGGTCCAACGCTTTACCTTAACAATGACCAAAAATAAACAGAAATAAAACACGCTACAGTACCAGATCTCTCCCTCCGGAGTACACAAAAACCTCAACCGTTACCAGGCAGATAGACGGCTCGTACTGTCCTTGCTGTCGAACGTGGGAAGAGGAAAGTCTCTGGAAGGTACACCGCCGCTGGAAGGATCCAAGGCTTCCTTCTTTCTCCGTCACCCAATGGGGCACCTTGTAATCTCGAAGACTACCAATGGTGCAGAAGCCACCCCAGGGTGTATAGGTCCCTGCTCCACGATGTGACGCCTCATTTAGAATCAAACCCAGCGAAGGAGGCGAAGATCTCAGCGACTGGACGCACCGCTGTCCATTCAGCAAATAGGAAGCCCCGTGAAAGGCCAACGAAAGGAGGCGAAATCTCCGCAACCAGGAATGCACAGTTTCTGTGCTACGACGGGACGCCTCCTCGCCTGGACCAGATGCCAACAAAAGGGCGACCTACAGCAGCAGGACGAACAGCTCTCTGTCCAGAGATGGGACGTTTTATGCATTGCAGAAGGGGTGAGCTGATGCTGTTACTGTAATGGTGAAGTGCACGGCTGCTTTCTCTCTCTCTATCCAGATTACCCCCCGATCGTGTGCTTCCACGTACTGGCTGACTACCCAATATTTCCAAGACAATACGTAGCCTGGCAAGAACACCCTAAAATATACCCCAGAGCTATAGACTATTAAACACATAAAATTACCGCCCCTCCCCCCCTTATATCTAAAATAAACTCATGCAAAATTACCGCAATTCGAAGAGGGTGTCTCAATAATCCTATACTATAATCCAACAATAAAGGCCGTTATAAACTAATGATAAAATCCAAGAATTGGCTCCAAACAGTAACAAGTGGTGTGCTTTCAAATCCTGCAACGCAGCTAATCTTCTCTTCTTTCTCACAACATTACCACCGCTCACGACACAAAACACCACAAATGAATCGAAGAATATTGAAATATCCACGAATACATAAATCCTCGAAGGATGATTACTGACAAATTCTATAAATATTCGCAGACCACCACACCACACGTGAAATTTTTTGGAAGCCACAAGATGTCTCACCAAAAGACCTAGTATGACACGAAGTTAGAAAAATGGAAAATCAATACTCTCCCACGATTCGTCGGAATCGTCACAGAACTCCTAGTGCTGCCAACCTATGAACACAATACGCTAAACCAGAGGAAACCATCAGCTAACCTAAGGGGAGCTACTCCGATACGATGGGTGTACAATCGGACGCTGCTGTAAACAGCATACAACTAACATNATCAGTTAATCCTGGCTGGTCAGAAAATACATGTTGATATCTATTCAACAATTCTAGCAACAATTCTTTTTCATTTGCTTTAAACATAACAGATTCATTGACAACCGCGTTTCTATCTTGCAATGAATAATTTATAATAGTTGGTCTTTGACTAACTTGTTGATTGGTATCCTCTACTTCAATAGAAAATACAATTTTTTCTAAATTTTGGGTTAGAAATGGAAATTCAACAACTTTGTCCGAAATCCATGCACTAACGGTGAATTTTTCAAAATTTAAATTGGCATTAAAATCAGATAACCAGTCCACATCCCAAAATTAGTTCTTTTGTTGAAGTAGGAACAACTATACACGATACTTCCATCTTATGTCCTTCTTTCTCAATCTCCATTAATACTTGAAAACCTACTCTCTCAGATTTAGACCCAACAGCTCCTCTAATTTTTAAACCGTTAACAGGAAACACAGGCAATTTTTCTTTTCGTAATTTAATATTTTCAAAAAATACTCCAGAAATACAATTATATTGACGACCAGAATCCATTAGAGCATTAACCTTAATTTCTCCTACAGAAACTGCTAATAAAGGCCAACATGGTTTCTCATTTCTTTCTACCAGTTGCGGTTCATTTAACAAATCTTTTTCTATATCGTTATTAAAATTTGGTATGTGTACATTACCCTGTAAATTTTCATTATTCGAAAAAGTAAGTAAATGCAGCGAATTTTGTTGATCGTTCTCATTACGTTCACGTTCATTACGACGCCAGTCACCAGGTCTATTATTTTCTAAATTTTCCCTAACTCCTTCATTTCTATTTTGATTATTTCTATTACCCTCATGTTTATTATAATTTATATTATTTCTATTTCTATAACCTCTATTGTTCGATCTATCTACTCTATTCTCTTCATATACATATACTATCTAACTCGCGTAAATATTCATCAGTCTGGTCAATTCCACTAAGTCCATTATTTAATATACCACGCCGAACTTGTTGATCAAAATGTCTAATAAGCAAACCAACTAATTCACTGTCACTCAATGGCTTAGTTGAATAATTGTTTTCTTTAACCATTTTCAAAAAATATTCGCTTCGCGACCCAGTTTCATAATTGCCATGTTGAATTCGCCTAACTGCTGCCCTTTCCTCATCGATTCCCCAGTACCTATCTAAAAATGCTTTTGAAAAATCGTTAAAATTAACAAAATTAAGGCCTCTTGCCGATGCCCATGTAGCCGCTGAGCTGCGTAATGCATTCGTCGCCAGATCTATTCTTTTAGCAAGTGGGACCCCCGCATTATAAAAAATACCAATTAATTTTCGCATAAAATCAACGGGATGAATCGGTCCTTCAGGTGTAAAATAAATATTATTACCTCCCAAATCCTTAAATAGAGATACCCCGATCATGAACAATTTTTTCTTCATTATTATTTTTAGAACAGGGTTCATTTTCGGAACTTACATTTTCAGAATTTTTATTATTTATATTTATTACTAAATTACTTATTGCTTCTTGCATTGCCAACATATTTTTTGATAAAATTTCAACATTTTGTTCTATATTATTAACTCTCGACATTTCTATTTCTACGCCACTATTTTGTTTATTTTTCTTACTTTTTCCTGCCATTGAAAGTAATTTTATGCCTACGTCTTTTTTTTTTAATAAAATGTTTCTCTTTTACATAAGAATGAAAATGTCTCACAAAAATTATCTACAACGTAAACATTTAGCCCCAAAACCCGAACACCTGTTGTTGTTGTCGGCGTTCCGTCCAAGTCAACCAGAGAATGGGACCGGCAGACAGGTTGTTCAGCGGATGTTATTAAGAACTGAATTTATGCACCTACTCACAATTTGTTACTCAGGATGGATTGCAGATATCTAAAAGTCACCTCTTTTCTCCGTGGTGGACTCTTAACCAGGAAATATACCAACAGTCGTGGATCGAGCCGTAAGTTGGGCGTCAATTGCTTCGATCTCAGGGAGGCAGAAAACAATACTTCTCTCAGTTTTATTGATATATTCCCGGTTACATATATTACACTTAAAATACAACTTTATCAATACAGTGGTAATTTTTCTTAACGTATAAATTCCAGTTTATTGTGCGTACATCGTACAACCTCCATCCAAGCCCCGCTGCGTCACAGGATCTATACGGTTTTTTTATTCGTTTTAAAATGGCATGTTTAATCGAATCGGTAAGTTATTAACTGCCAGTAGTCCACATAATTTAAGGTCAGCCGTTTTGGTAGACTCTTTAATGCGATTTGTCATAGGGTCACTTATTTTGTTATTCGATTTAATTTGTTTAATATTATTTTTATGTTTTTCTGAAAACTGATGTCATTAATTGCCCATAAAAATGATTTGTATCGACATCAGTCTTCAGAAAAACAAAAATAATGTTAACTGGGCATTCGTAGCATAGCACAGGGTCATAAGAAACAAGAACCACATATTAATAATTAGTGAGACGGGCGGACTAAAGGTTGTCCTGTAGGCTTTCGTTTTGGCAAAAATAGTACCTATTATCAACTAATATCAGTTCAGAGTAACTCTAAGTTGCTACTAGCTGCTGTTAGCTACTATTTTTGCCAAATTAAACGGCCCTATCTGTTTTACGAGGGTATTATATCTATTCCCTATTATCTTATGTATCAAATAAGAGATAGCAATACGCGTACAGTAGGTTAGCCAACGCAAAATAAAGTTACTTCCCTAATAAAATAAATATTCCCCACAAAATCTCTAGGAAAAACAATTAGGCATTCCAACCTCCTGTCAAAAAATTCCAATATGGCCGGCGATTGGCACACAAACAATCTGAATAACATTAACTTGAGAAGAAATATCGATTTTTCTTCATTTTTCGTGGTTTCATTTAAGTAAATTTACTATTTGGAGTTGAGTGAAGTCATTATATACGTTAATCAACAGTTTAAACAAACCGTTAGGTACCCTACAGGTAAAAACAATCCACTTTTATAACAGTACATTTCTAACCTCCTTTGTTTTACAGGATTTTTACAATTGTCAGAGAAGGCAAGAATGGATAAATGCAATCAAAAGAGTAAATCTAACTGAAAGAGTTCTAAAGTATGAAAAAGTGTGCAGCAGGCATTTCATTAGTGGTAAGTAAGGGCTGAATTTTTTTTTCAAATTTCATTGTCATTTTTTTATAGGAAAATCAGCAGATTTGCAGGACCTTAACAATCCTGATTGGGTGCCAACCCAAAATATGGGCTATACTGCAGGGCATCGTTTAAAAAGGAAAAGCGATTTAGAAAGAGTGGAAAGGGTACAAAAAAGAAGAAAGAAATTAGATACCCAAAATGTTGAAATTCATGCTGAGGATTCTGATCTCACCTCTGAGGTGTTTTTAAAATATTTTATGAGGTGGTGAGTATTTTATGAAAACACCATAAAGTATTGTTAAAGAAACATTGCCTAAATAGCTAACTTTTTAGGATGAGAATTTAATAATCAGTCATGATCAAATGGAGACTGGGATTGCGAGCCAAACGATTCTGACAGGCAAAGATCTAAATAATCATTCTGAACAGCTTACATTTGCTAAGAAGAAACTTGAAGAAATGTAAAAAAAATACAAACTTACACAACTCACATACACTGAATTAGAAAATGACAATGAAAAATGTCGATATTACACCGGACTGGACTTTAAGGTTTTTAAACTTGTTTTTGAAGACATTAAGGGCTTTATACCAACCACTGCAGTTACAGCCTTAAAACCTTTTCAGCAGCTTTTACTAACTTGTATAAAACTAAATTTACCATTTAAAGATCTAGGATATCGTTTTGGAATTTCTCAGACAACTTGTTCCTCTTATTTTAACACAATTATAGATATATTATACAAAAGATATTGTCACGGGACGCAAGAAAAATCCAACATTGCGCCCCGTGATTTCCTGCCAGGGGCCTTTTTGAACGGCAGGCTGCGGCGCACTCGACGTCCAGTCCGCAGTCCGACCGCTATTTATTAAATAACCGCCGTGTCGTGGAATATGATCGTTAGGATCGGTAACAACGGCATGGGCCCTCGGTGGAGACCTCGGAAGTTCGAATCGAGCTCCACGTTGGGCGCCATGTCGTGATATATGACCGTTTGTGCCTAATGTTTGAGAATTGTGCGGGGAATTAGCAACATGGGCTCGCCGCGAAGACGTCGAAGCAGGACTTCGAGCCCCACGTCGAGCGCCATGTCGTGGAATATGATCTGAATGTTGTGTTTGGTCGGCATGGGTCCTCAGTGGAGGCATCGGGAGTTCTAATCGAGCTCCACGTTGGAAACCATGTCGCAACCTGTGATCTGGGATGTTAGTTCCCTTGACCGGGTTCCGCGGCAGGAACGCACGGAGTTCACGGGGATCGTCGCTATCGACGCCCGGTCGCACTATATTCTCTGACGATTGGAATCTGTGGTGGATATGACCTACAGACGTGGTGTCTAGGACACGAGCTCGCGGGGGAGATCTCGACGAAGAAGGTCGAGCTCCGCGTTGAGCGTCGTGTCGGGTTAGACTTTCTTGATATGGACCACTTAGGCGATGATCGTATGTTCGGGGGAAATCATGAGAATGGACGGGCGACGTACAAGTATTGTTTTGATAAAAAAGGCCGGCTTCGTCACCTATGACGTAGTCGGCTAAGGGGTTTTCGCTTACTATGGCACCCGAACGCGATGCGCATTGCTCCCGCTGGATACCACTTCGTAAAAAAGCTGAATGAACTGTAGCGTCGTCACCGACGGCTAGCTCACGTTCCGAAACACCCGACATCGGAAGTATTCCACTACCGGGGCCAGATCGTGAACCGTGGTTGGACTCATGGGATTCCCCGGACCCTACCAGTTGGTACGTAGGTTGAACCTCGTCCCGAGTATCTGTGGGTGACCCACTTCGTGGTAACTCTTGGGTGCTACTCGGATCCGTGAGTGCGTCGTGAGGGGTGGTCGAGGTGGTGTCAATAACCCGCGTAGCAGCGGACCTCAACGCGTACGGCGCTGTGGCTGCGCCGTGCCGCGTACTTCCGCGAGCCGCCACCTTCGGTCCCTCAGACTGTTCACGGAGCTTCGATATAGCGTTGGCGAAAGAGGCCATTTCCTCGTTCACTCCGAATGTCGGGAGATCTTTCGCCGGCAAACAGGTGTGAGGGCAGTCCTGATGACCGCTGGTCTCTCCGATTGGGGACGAGGTCTAGTCCAGCTCAGTCTTGATCATACTCACACGATCTA
The DNA here is from genome assembly GCF_000390285.2 of Anoplophora glabripennis. NCBI lineage: Eukaryota > Metazoa > Arthropoda > Insecta > Coleoptera > Cerambycidae > Anoplophora > Anoplophora glabripennis. The sequence continues at coordinate 74,787 of NW_019416921.1, forward strand.
ATTTATTATTCGTAGT
>NW_019416921.1:75358-100581 GCF_000390285.2 Anoplophora glabripennis
TTTGGTGAAGCGGAGACTCTTGAAGAGGGTCTTTCGCTGTCTGTATCGTCCATGTATATGTATATGTTCTCCTCGTTTTCGGAGTCCGACATGTTGTGCGTGTGTTCGTGCGTGTGTGCGTGCGTGTGTGTGTGTGTGTGCGTGTGTGTGAGGGTGTGTAGGTTTTAGTCGTGTGGGGATGCCCCCTTACGGGGGCGTACGTGTCTTTTGGTGTATTAGTCTGTCTGGTATATTGTTTGTCGGGGGTCGCAATTTTAAAGAAATGTATTCTAAAATAATGCAAATAACTGATAAATAAAGAAAAAACTTACCTGGGCATAACCCCGGCCAGGTACCTGTAACAAAGATGCCGACGGCCTCTATGCTTAAGCCGGGGATTAGGTCGGTGGTTAAGAGGAAAGAAAGGGATTCTTTCCAGGTAGCCTTAATAAAGGCAGGTAGGTCTTGCTCGTTGCAGTGTACTTCACTTCACAATAAACACGTCCGCTCAGTTCGGCCGCTCGCTCGAGAATGCCCGGAGGGTGTACCGAGTCGGTATCTGGAACCCTCGAAGCAGCGGACCTCACCACATAGGGCACTGTGGCTGCGCCTTGCCACGTACTTCGGAGGGCTACCGGTGTCGGTCCCTCGGGTTCTCCCGGAATCATTGAGATGGTATGTGTGGATACGAAGAACTCTTCCTCTTTCAACCGGAGTGTCGGAAAATTAACTGTTGTATAAAAATGATTTTGTGGTAAATATACTTTACTACTACCCTACTAAGATTTCATCTTTTTCGTATCTAATACAATTGTTATGATTATCGAATACTACATTATAGGAATGTGTAGATATTACATTTTTATTTTCCATTTTAAAAAATGTAAAGGATAAACCTCCATATATTTAATGGTACACACTTTTAATTTAAGTAAGATATGACCATGGAACATTACAAATATCCGGCACAGAACGCAAAAAGATTTCAACTCACTTACGACTCGCTTCTAAGTTTTATGAAAAGCTAGCTCAGTTGGGGTAAGGGGGGAAGAAATTTTCTTAGTTAATTTCACTTTGTACTCAACTTAAGCCATATTAAAAGAACATATACTTTTCCTAATTTACTAAGACGAACTGAGTGACTCAGTTAATCTCAGTTAAACGTGGTAAAAAGAATACATCTAGTATGGGTACCCAAGTGTCTATATCACTGTGTTTTAGGCTCTCTCTTGCTTAGAACTGCTTTGAGGTCTCCCAAAAGTACCTTGCATGAATTGGAAGCTACTTCAGAGCTCGAATTTTTTGAGGCCTCTGTAGAATACTTGATTGTAAGTTTCTGGAAGCTTGGTGTGTCCCATCCCATCTCGGATCACGAGATTACAAGTTCAACTCCTGGGTGAATAGGCAACTAGAGATAAAGTCTAGGCCACTAATAAAGTGCTGGTAAAGAGATTTGAAAATTTTAACATTTCAGAATGGTAAAATTTTCGATGTATTGAAATTCTGCTAATAAATTAGCTTAGGAAATTTACAATTCCTTGAATCATTTTGTTCGACATCATTATTTATTCTTATTTTCTTTAATAAAAATAATTTAAAACTATTATTTTCAATTTTTTATTTACTTTTACATTACAATATGCATAAATTTTTAAACTGGCATATTTATTTTGATATACTAACAAGCAAGCTCTTTTCTCTAACTTACCTATTTCATAATTTGGCTATACAATTTAACAAATTCGAATTCTCGCAACATTTCTATCAGATAAACATAATAATTGGTGTAATTCCCGCCACAAATTCGAACATCAAGCACGGAGAACAGCTCCGAGAGCAGAAAAAAGAATTCGTAACCATTGCAAATTTCGCCGATCTTTCAAAAAATTCACGCACAACTTCGCAGACAACACAATCGCCATCAGATAGCTCTGAAACCATCCACATTGAGGCGTAGAAGCACGGGAACGAGCGGTACGCACCTCAGCAACCACGAAGAGAATACAAAAAATCGCCGGTTTTGAAATTTTTCAGCAGTTTCCAAATTACGAGCCACCCGGATGAGAATGCCACCGAGTCCTCCGTCCGCTCGAATGACGATGATGTGTGTCACTCCTCCTCCTTCGCTGACATAATCCAACAACCAGGGACATATTTTCCTAAGGGCGTAGGAGGCGATTGTCTGAAGAGCCAGATTAAAAAAAAAGGTCACACAATCAGCGACCTACCGATATAAAATTTAAGATAAGACCTTTCTGAACCCATTATGAAGGTCTATCACTCTTGTGCTGAGAGATGGAAATAGGTCCATTCCACCAAGAACAAACCAAGCAAAAACCATGTCATTGCGCTCAACGTGGGACGTAATTGAAGAGCGACAACCAACATACTTCAGTCTGCGACATGATGCCTGACGTAGGGCCATGCTGCTAGATAAACAAGAAACACGATACGGTGTCCAATCCAAGGTGCTAGATGAACAAGAAACCTATTTAAAAACACGACACTTCCATCATTGAATTTTCCAAATTTTCATTTGGCTTAATTGTACACTCTATTGCCTGTGGCACTATTTCATTGAAAAATTTCCATCTAGATTCATAGGTCTGATTTTACGTTTTTACTTGTGCGATATGTGTACACTGCCGGCCCTTTGAAAGTGGACGACTCTTATAAGCAAATTGTCTATAATTGGTCTTTGTGAAGCTGACTTGAAAATGTCAAGTTCAAATCAGCTGTCAAAAGATCACATTTAATGTGTGTCTATCATACTAGTTCTAGTGAGCAAAACAAATCCAAAATAGGTAGCAAACTATTTATTTTTCCAATACTAAAATATATTACACATTTTTACATCCATTGATTTGCCGTCACCGAGATCTAATAACGAAACACTTTTCGTTGGCAGAAAAACACGATTTGTAAAGTTAATATTTTGTCCAAGCACCATTTTTGTCTATAGTACTTTGCAATCTTGATAAAATTAATGTTCTTGTGTAATCCTCAGTGATGTTATCCCATGCGTTTTCAATTGCCTCCCAAAGTTCTTCGGTGTTAGCTGGACGGAAGTTTCTGTCGTAGATTTTTTTGTATTCTCCGGTCGGTAAACACGGACAGAACCATCGGAGGAAGACTGAAAACTTTTCTCGACCGAAAATATAACATTCTCCCAGAAGTTGTCTGGTCTTCTTACAAATTGTCTTGCAAACTCTAATCTCTGTACTTTATGCTGGGGAGTCAAAGCAACTTTATTTGCGGCAACATAATTCTTCAGCTCCGAATCCTTCACCCGCTTCCTTGCAGTTTGCACTGATCCAGGAAAATTTGCCTCAAAGGAAGCCGTTACTGCCCTGTCAAAAGGATTTCTTCTTAGGTGGTCAAGGAATAGATTATCTTCTTTAACGGTGCTTACTTTTCGACACCCACCTCCGTGAACATAACGCACGTGACCCTCCGTATTCCATCTTTCTTTGAGTTTAAATTTACTGTTCTTACATACATGCAGATCATTCGCAACTGCTTGCAATGACCAACCATTCTGAAGTAAAATTATAGCTCTCACTTTCTCTGGTTCCGTTAAACATGGCATCTTGAATTACCAAGCAAATTCACTAATGACACTGACATATAAAAACTTGTCATAATAAGAAAAGTAGACCACATCACAGAAAAATAAATCGTCCACTTTCAAAGGGCCGGCACTGTTCAACAGATCCCTACATTTATAAATTTCTGCTCCAACAAATTATATTTCTTACAATTTTCTAATATTTTTAGTTCATCCTAATTTAAAAAGACATTGAAAATTAAGTTATTGTATATTACACAACTATTCTTTTTCATTACGATATCTTTTCTTTTTTATTTGATTGACATAATGAAAATGACGAATGTCGCCTGTGATCATGATTCCTACTTCATCTGAAAAACCAAAATAATGGACTGTTAACAAAAGTTATGGTTTTTGTATTTTTTTAACCATGGGAAAGAACTATCCAAACCTTAAGGATTCTCTATCTCTAATTTCAGATAACTTTTTTTATCAGTTTAAATTCCTTAGGTATTGTTTTAAGTTTTAGTTTTTTTTTATTTTCATGGAAAGAATCAAATCTGAATTTTTGTTGCAGTTGTGGAAAGTCTCTATTCATTTAAAATATTGACAGATGACAGCATTTATTAATTAAGACATGCTACATGTGACATGTACCCACGGATTTGTACAAGTAACAAAGAGGATTGAGATGATGAAAATTAAGAAAGAACCAACAGCCTCTTATACAGTTTATTCATTATAAGTTTACATCGATTATTATTAATGTTATTGAAACAAAATTGTCAAAGAGGTACTACACATGCATAGTTCATTTAAAATTATACTTAAGTACAATTAGTTAACATGCATTACAAGATAAATTCTCTACATAATATTTAAACTTCTTCTTTAGCCTGGGTAGCAGAATCCAGAATAATCTCAAATGAAAATGGTTGAAAACTATAACCATTTCCTGAATAGAATTTACTTTGAAATTCCACCCTAAAATGTATATTTATTTTAAAAATTTTACTCCTGAATATATCTTTTGTCTTACCAATGTAAACGTAGAGTATGCAAGAATGCAGAAAGTCCTTCCATGAGAACTAAAATGGATACAGTTAGGATTCCCCACAAACCGAAGATTACATATAGTGCAACTCCCCCTACCCAACCATCAACTGTTAAACCTTTACTTAACACCATATTCCACAGTACTTCTGAGAGCTCTAAAAGTTAAAAATATACGTCTAGTTAGTTGGTGATTATATAAATATATAACAAACATTGTTATACAAGGTATATCAGGATTCATTGTTCAATCTTAAAATTAGTACTTGTATGGTCAAAATAAGAAGAGTTCTACAAAAGAATGTCAGAAAACGCTTTCACATCCATGTGTTAAAAAATGAAGGAAATATCCCTCGAGATGCTTGAGATAGAATGATGAAATCTGGATAAGTGATTCATAATTACCTATACAGTAGAGACACCTTAATCCTAATTAAGACAAGAGCTTAGAGATAAGTTCGAATTACCGATATTTTCAGCTTACTGGACAGTAAATATGTACTTATGTAAATATGTTTATGGACATACATTATAATATAATTTAGATTTTATGTGTTACTGAGAAGGCAAAAAATAACAATAAAACCAAACATTATCGTAAAATATGGATATGCATTTATTAAAAATAAAAAAGAAGATTTAAAAAAACAATTTATTTAGAATATCCACTTTTTGCAAAAGAATTAACGTGTGATGCTTTCTTTTTTGTGACATGTTTGCACGGCAATAATATTTCAACCAAAAAGATCTAATCGAAAGGTTCCAACTCCCATAAAACGGTTTCCCTGAAGCTGCCGGGGAATTACGTTTTTAGCGGTTACTTTTTATTATAGTCTGATTAGGCCGATTAAAAAAAAATCGACCATTTTTTTTTTTCAAAATGCCTTCTGAAATAGATTCAGCGAGGTGAGAAGAGATGCCTGTAAAAATCGGGGCCCTTAATATTAATATTTACAGGTCGCACATCACGATTTTCTATTTTCCATTTAAATAACATAGGAAAAATTATTTTTCAATTTCAGAATGTTATGTCTTAAAAACCAATAGACAAATTTAAATGACCAAAATGTATTCTTGTAGGGAATTGAACATTCTACAAAAAAGTCAATCAATTTTGACTTTTAAATGCCTTTCTTATAATAACGAGCGTTCAAATAAAAACGTGGTCGAAGTTGTACTCTGACACATTGGACGTGGGGAGTAGCTTATAGCGACCAACTTAACCTCATTTCTCAACGAGCTGTATAGCAGCTGTCAGTTTCAATAACGTTAATGACTATATAACTTTATTTTAAAGAATAATCGTGATAACAATAACAAACAATTAAAGGAGAACAAACGCAAATCTTTTTTTAACACTGTGTGACAGGTACCGACTGATACTCCCACCATTTGTGATAAAACACGTACAGAACTTCTTGGCGCATTTTCCATTATTTGTTGGACATTTTCTTTTAATTCTTCAGTCCGCTTTTTAGGTTGGCCGCTTCCTTCTTTTCTTGTTACACTGCCCGTTTCACGAAAAACATTAACACAACGCTGAACTGCACTTTGAAAAATTTTGTACTCAACAACGCCGGGAAATTGATTTTGAAATTCTATGAAACATTCCTGAATAGAATACTTCCATATTCCATCAATCTTGCGTCCATTTCTAAAGTAGGACTCTATGATAAACACTTTTTGTTCTTGAGAAAACACCATTTTAAACGCTTTTTAAAACGAAAATATTCAAATTGATAGCGGCGATATAGCGCTTTGACAGATGACGTTTAAGTTCATTTGCTATACGCTACGCCCTAAGTCCAAAATTTCAGAACCAACTTGACCACGTTTTTATTTGAACCCTCGTTATTTCATGATAACCTTACATCATTTTACCTGAAACTGGAGAAAAAGTGTAATTATAACATAAATTTAATTTTACATTTGAATAACTTTTGTACGAGTAGGTTTATCAAAAAATGATAAGGGACATTTTTTGTAGAACGTTCAATTCCTTACAAGAATACGTTTCGGTCATTTAAATCCGTCTATTGGTTTTTAGGATATAAAATTCTGAAATTGAAAAATAACTTTTCCCATTTTATTTAAATGGAAAACAGAAAATCGCGATGTCCGACCTCTAAATATTAATATTAAGAGTTCCGATTTTTATAGGTATCTCCTCTCATTCTCACCTCCCTGAATCTATTTCAGAGGGGATTTTGAAATAAAATTGTCGATTTTTTTTTTAATTAGCCTAAAGTCTGACTCTATAATTCGAACTATATCCGTTAAACCGAATTTTCTTCGAATTAAAGAGTTTTGTTCGGACCATCGAAACGGGCATTTGTCGGGTCAGATTAGTGAATTCGGATTAAAGAGTCTATACTGTATATGTATTTTCCGTTTCTTTTACTAAAAATTCCATAATGTTATCACTATCGGTATTTTAAAACTTTGATGCTAGTGCTAGTGGTTTAAAATAAAACCTCTTATGTTGTAAAACAACTATTTACAAAAAAAAGTACAAAGGATATTTTTTTCTTGAAATATGATTTAAATACAGTATAACAAAGTCCAAAAAAAAATATTGATGTAGAAATTTTACATTTTTTGTGGGTCTGTGCTTGTTGCTTTAACAAAATGTTAAATTTCTATGCCAATGATTTTTTCATATTTCGTATCATATTTAAATATTTATAAAAAATTTTAAGTCCTATTTTTAAAAAATAATACAAATTTTTGCAAAACAAAGTTTTAGTAATTTTTTAATTTTTTTTTTAAACTTAGTAATAATAGAATAAGCTAAAAAGAGTAATAACTAGAAAATGGTCTGTTTTTTGTATAAAATAGAGTATTCTGGGAAATACGACTAACGGTTACAAGTAGTGACTGAATTTCCAAAATACCCAGTGGCATAAAATTTTGAGGGTTATTAGTGATAGGACTTTCAATATTTCAATCACTAATTACCGTATTTATATACGAATGCAACAAATTTTTATATTTAATTAGATAAATTATTATCCAGTCTCATCGCCATGTGTGTTTAACATGTTCAGACATATTTTATACCTGTAAAACATGAATTTTATTAAATTTCGACACTGTCTTGAAAATAAAACATTTTCAGAAATTCTTTCATGGATCTTTTTCGGTTTTTGACTACATATTCAAATTTAAATACACTTTGATTAATAAATCTTGAACATAAACTTAAAGTAAATTAGTTCTGTATTACGGGATGTTCATTTATATTTTGACACCCAGGGACCCAGGGTTATTCTAAATAAAAAAAAAAAATGAATGTCAAAAAGTGTAGAAACAAAGCGAACATAACTTTTTTTAAATTAAAAACTGTATATTATTATATATTTGGATAAGAATGCTTTAGGATTACACTGATATAAGGTTGGATAATAATGACATAAGGTTGATATGTACACCCCTAATAGTAAGAGAATGGCCAAAAAAAATGAATCGTGAAATATTCTTAGATGACTGGCTGATAGCCCAGACCTGATCTACAGCATAAAATGTATGCAAATTGTAAAGGATAGAAAAATTAATTTTGTTAATTGAAAAAATGGTGATTTTATATTAAACTCAATTAACAATAAAGTGGCAGTCACTTGCATCCTGTCCAAGGGATAGAAACAACTCTCACTAAAAAATTTTTAAATATTTTTTATACAAAGTACTAGGTATAGTCGTTACGATATCAGTTGGAACCACATAAAAACATTTAACTCATAAACTCTACGGAATCCATAGGCATCCAGAAAGATTTATAATTATAATCAGGATAATCGCTTAATTTATCTCGAATCATGTTTAAAGTAGAAACTTTATTTTCTTTATACATATTATAAATTGTGCACCATATTACATCTCTGGTAAAATCGTCAATATATTTTAATTTTGTATTTTTCCGTTTCCTCTTTGTACCATGTCTCCTTTAATTACGTGATAAATTGACGTTTTTGATATCTTAGTTAATTCGCTAATCCATTTCCTAATTCCTTTATTACACTGTTCACTATTTTCTCTTTTCAAACATTCATATATATTTAAAATAACATGTTAACTTTGTATGTGTAAATCTTTGTTTTTAAACTCTGAGTTTGTTTCGACGCTTTCGACAAAAACTGGCTCGACTATTTGGGGATTTTCCCGGATTATTTCTTTATCTTCCGTTTCAAAGGGTCTTCAGAAAGCCATGCTAAATTACTAGATAATTACATATATAATATTTATTTTAATAACTATTACCCTTTATTGTTTACGATATGCACAAATAATAATATTAACTAATAATTAATAATACGTATTATACCAACAAGCAACAATGCCAAGCACTGCTCTTCACTGCACTGGCAAAACCAAGTGAACAGCGTTCAACACAAAACTAATTATAGAATACCACGCAAAAAATTATTTACGATTTGCTGGAACAATACAGGTTTGCTTTGACGACCAGCGTGCCGCCATTGATTCTACATCAAGCAGACTGGTCTACCAATACCGGACTCCCCAACGGCTATTTGAGTATAAATTACGAGACAGATAATGGCTAAAACAAAGGAAGAAATTTCAAGAGAAGTGCAGACGGTTCTGTGCTTTAAGATTCACAGGTTCCAATTGATATCGTAACTATACAATGTAGTTGTTAAAGACACACAATTAAATGCTTAAAGTGACAATTTCTTGTATCTCGTCTGAAGGGTAGAATATCACACAAAAAATTTTAAATAATTTTATTTACAGTTTCAAAATCAGTTAAAAGGTGCGATAAGTGCAATGTAGTTGATAAAAACATACAAAAGAAAATATTCAAAATTTCTGTAGCAATGGTAGTTTCTACCCTTCAGATGAGGCTCAATTAGTAGCTATTTTAGATGTTTACTTACACATTTTTAGCGACAACATTGCACCGGACCTCTCCTTGAACAGTTTTTGGAACTAAGGATATATTTAAAATTTTTTTTTGGGGGGAGGGAGGGGCAATTTCTACATCTAAAAAGGGGTGCAAGGAATTGCTGCTTCAGCCATTTACTTGCACATTTTTAGCAACTACATTGAACTTGGTCTTGTCCTGATTCTAACTTTGTAAAAAAAAAATATTTAAAATATCGCTTGTGAGGATAATTTCTACCTCTCAAAAGGGGCGCAACTGATTGTTTTTTAGATATTTGTGTGTGCGTCTCTAGTAAAATGGAATGAAAAAGGCTGCTGCATTGGCTGGTAATTTCATCCGCAAATAAACTGGATGCTGATTATTTCAGCTGTTAATTTCACATCAGAATATTATATATTCTATTCTTGTATTATACATGTATTTGTTTGTAAATTATTCCCAATTCATAGCTGTACTTTCTAGTGTAATTTATTAAAATTATGAACTAAAATGATTTGATTTAAAAAAATCAGTTAAAATGATTTTATTCAGTTGATTGAAAAGTCTTTAGTCAACTCAATACTATGTACTCACTACATGCATGTAAACAGTGGAGTCCTTAAATTTGATCCCAGCATTCAAGATGGTGAAATTTGTAACTTTATTAGATTCAATTAATGAAATTTGATGTTACGAATAAAATTTAAAAGGTGGCTCACACAACTTTGTTATATCAAGGAAAGGTAAGAACTTTTGTAATAATCAGTAATATGAAGTAATTTTATTCAACCATTATCATCTAAACTACTAAAGGCTCAACATTCTATATATTTACATATTAAAAATTCAATGTAATAAAATAGATATAAAATGCATAATGTCTAACTAAAGTACATATTACAAATTTAGTCAGGCCCGGATCCAGAGACTGGTTTTGGGAGTGGCGCAAAGCACTTTTTTATCATTATTATTATTATTGTTGTTGTTGTTGTTATTTTTTTGATGACGTAAGGTGTAGGTTAGGAAGGGGGAGGGGGGATTTTTGAATGACAAGAGATATTTAATCTAAAAACATTATGCATATATTTATTGATACAAAAATCGATATTTTATAAAAGAACGCTATCTAGGTAGGTAGGTATCTCCAAGAGACAAGAAAACGCGTAATCCAAAAATTCCGGGTTATGAGATTCAAAATAAAAACGTAAAAGAAAAATAACGAAATTTCCCATTCAAGCCATAAAAATTTATTGCGCCATAAACGTTTTGAGGCAGGCGTACGGAAAATCCCAACAGGCTGACAGGCAATCTATTGACTGGCTCTATCTACCTGTCTCCGTTTCGTTAAAAGTCATAATATATAATAGTCCAGTCGGCGGAGCCAAAAACCGAGCCGAAATGGCTGTTGCTTGATGTAAACCTGTTTTTTTTTTAATCGAACCGGGAAAATGTGTACATTCGGAATATCGACCTGCGGAAAGCTGAAAACCTTGGGAAGTTTGTTTAAATTAATGAAAAGTGCGAAATAATTCAAAAATGGCCCGTTTTTTCGGATATTATCGCTTATTATTCGTAAAGGAAGCCTCGGACGAAAAAAAGTAACTATAGATTTTTTGTTCATTATTGAATGTTGTACAAGATAGGCATATTGGCGAACCAAAATTTTTAAAATTTGCATTGCAAAATAGCAATAAACTAATGAAAAATGTGGCACTTTTTCAGAGGAGCTTGACACTAATGAATCCTTCTACTTGCATTAATATCGACTAACTGCCTGTTGTCGTTTGGAGAAATTGAAGATCTTTAAAAAATGTTGTGCTTTGGGGGTGGCGATCGCCACATTGCCACCCCCTCTGGATCCGGGCCTGAATTTAGTTGTATGTATTAATTTAAAATTAAGCCCTTTGCTGCACCCAGACATTTTTCTTATTTAAATGAGTTTGAAAGTTAAAACCAAGTATGTAATGTATGTTTAGAAAATTTTAAAATTGCAAATTATAAAATACACACAATTATGACTTCTGGAAATAATTAAGTGTAACAGCAAAGTAAAAATGTCCAAGAAAAATAATTTTTAATGGAAAGCCTTATTTCTTTTACTTATTTTGGCTCACCCTATAAATTAATCTTTGGTTCAGTGTATTAGCTGACTAGGCCAATCAATAGAGGTTTTGTTTGTGACAAAAATTACTAGTAGCAAACCGACTGTCATCATATAAAAGACAGTCTGTAGATATAAGTTTATACGTTCCTTACTCCAATTTGCCATTAATTAATTTGTATGCAAAAAACGATTTTTTTTTAGATTTTTGCTTATAAAAGCCAAACTAACGAAGCAATCTGAATGCTATAACGAGACAATTTGTAGAGAATGGAAATACGAATAAAACGGTCGATCAATCCGATCAGATAATTAGAAACCGAGAAAACCCGGAAAAATCGGAAAATTTAGCGTTTTTTAAAAATTCATTACTCCGCCATTTTTTAAGTTGTACAGCTGACCCTGTGCACAAAAATAGTGAATTATATGTACTTTAAGTGTGCACAAAGCAGGCGCTGTCGGACCATTTTTTTTGGCACAACTGCAATTTGAATTTTTTGGTGCATCATTTTGCAAAATTTCTGGATGCATTGGAGGTGGTCCGATTTAAATTTTTCAGCCGAAGTAGATGTTTAATACAACAAAACGTATTTTCTAATTTTCTGATAAAAAGCTGCGAAATAGGTGAAAAATTCCTCCAAACATGCTCAAAAACAACCGAGCGCCCGTGCGTGGTCGAGTAGTGGGGGAATATCGAGAGATGAGGGGCAGTGGATATACAGGGTGATTCAGGTTTAATCTGGATAACTTCAAGAATCCATGGAACAGGTTAAAATAATGTTCATTCATGATATAAACTTATTTCCTAAATCGCATCGTTTCGGAGATAGAGGGCGTAGAAGCAGGAATTTTTTTCTCGTTTTTCCTTCATAACTTTTGAACTACTCCGATTGAAGTGAAATTCGGAACACAAACATTCCTTATGATCTTTCATTCTTAAGTTTGAACCATCTGCCCCTTTTAGAAGTGTATTTTGTGTGCTACTCCCCTCTTACATTGTTTCAAAACTTAAAAAAAAAATAATTAATTTCAATAAAACAGCTGCACACCACCTTTGTCTCATTAATTTTTAAACTTTTTCGTCTCTTTTTTTTTTTTGAATATTTGGTCTTGTTTCTGAGATATTCAATGAAATTGTATCATCTTTGTTTTCAGTTTTTTTTTTGTTTTTATTTTTTTGCCAAATTTATGTTTTATTTTAAAACCAAGTCAATAGCAGCAATACAATTAGCGAATAGACATTAAAAATAGCACTTCCTAAGTGTAAATATTCTATATAAAATTTTAAACATTTTTAAGTCTTCTGGTGACACATTAAGGAATCTTTAATTAGATTAGTAATTTTCTAACACTGTTTTTAAAAGTCAAAAACAAAACTTTTACATTATTGTCTAACTAGTGCATGATTTTGTACTTACGTGCATGCGCAAGAGACAATGCCCATAGACGGAGATATGAAGCAGTGTGGGAAACTGATCCCAAGACATATTCGATGGTGTGAATACCTTGATGAATAAATACTTCATCAAGAGATTGCTCCTCGTGTCCTCCGTGGGCAACAGGAGCTTGTGATGTGTTATTGTGGATTGGTTGTTCAGCATCACCATTTTCTGTAGCTGACTGCATTTGTTGATGGGATACCTAAAATAAAATAATTTTTAACTGTGCATATATAGTGTGTATGAGGAACTAAACGTTGTCGAGTAACATTTAGATATTTTTTTGAAATTTTTGTTGCTATCGTAAAAGCAATGGCATCTTAGATCACTTACTTTTGGTTAAGAAGAAAGCTGATATGAATTTTTTTAATCAATAATTTTAAAAAGTTGTACCTAATAAAAAAATAATACGAATTTATGAAATGTTTTATTATTTCTAATTAGTATTGCTTACAGTAGTAAAAAAAATTGTTGGATATTTTGTGCAGTATTGACTTTTATACTTCCTCCAATAGATATTTTGAAAGCGTTCAGGACCGTACTCAGAAAAAATTTTAAATGATAGCTAAAACAAGCTAAAAACCTTTTTAAGCGTTTACAATAGTAATATCATCTAATTCAGAATTAAAAATGACTAGATTTTGTCATAAAAATAGCAGAAGTAATTAAAAAAATTAACCCGACGATGGCCCCTCGAAGATGAAACGTCAGATTGCAAAATATTGATGCCATTGGATAGAGCGAAAAAAGTGGCAACGTAAATATGTAATTTATTTTAAAATTCGTTTTCAAATAAAGCCAGAAAACAAATAAAACAATTTTGCAAAATTTCGTTTTTTTCCAGAAAGTAAAGAACGATTGCACATGACGCTCAACGTCAGTCCCCCACCACCATGCATGCACGCCAATTAGGTCCTTTCCCGGCCTCACTGTGTGTCGAGTTTTGTTGTTGTACGGTCACGTCTCTTTGTTCTGTAACCTCTCAAAATGGTGGCACCAATAAAAAATTCTGCCAAATGTGAAATGCATAAAATGAATGAACAAAATGTTCGGCTTATCGAAATTTTTAGGCAAATATCGCATGTGTATGGTAATAATACAATGAGAAAATGATATTTAATCAAGGAAGAACCAGTGTACATGACAAAGACCGGAGTGGGAGGCCATCACTCTTTACAGATGAGTTGAAAGAAAAATTTGAAGACAAAATTCAGGAAAACCGGTATTTCACTTTGAACACCTTACATCTTTCCTACAAATTTTATGATCTCTCCTATATGAAATAGTGAGAGGGCACCTTGGCTATATAAAAAATTATACAAGGGAACAGTTCTTGAATTTTTAACCCAATTTGAAAATAATGGGGATGAATTTCTTAACCACATTGTACTGGAAGATGAAACATGGGGTTCTTACAAAACCCCAGAATTCAAGCGGTAGTGGAGTTTATACCAAGAGAAAAAACAATAAACTCAACAGCCAAACATGAAACTCTTCAATGACTCCCACGCGCTATATATGAGACGCGGAATGTTGTCAGTAAAAATGTTTTTAATTCACGACAATGCTCATCCTCATGCATCTATTTTCACTTGTTTCCGAAACTAAAGAAATTTTTGGGTGGAAAACAGTTCACAAACTATAAAAACCACAAAGCAGTGACATCCTGGCTCAAAGCCACCTTACAGTCTCCAATTCTTTCTGCAATGACTTGCAGCAAGTCCTTTCACTTGTAAATACCTTTCCCGGAATTCTCATTCGTGGTTTGTTTTACAGTTGTCAATTTGCAGTTGCAATAAAAGTGATATCAACACTTCAAACCAAATGCACACTGCACTAACCTGTTCTTCCAAATATAAACAGTGACAACTAACCATAACCTATAAAATAAAGATTTCAGTCCCAGATACTTCTACAAGTCAGTCTTAATTACAACCATTCTAAGGTTTCAATTAACACATTTGAATTTGACAGTTCAGTCTAGAAACTTTTACATATGTGGTAACCATACAAATAATAACGCACAATAGGCCTAATTAGGCCGCAGTGCTATGGGACTTTTCAAGGACCAACCACTAGATGAAGAAAAAGAAGAACCATACAAATAACTAAATTATTCCCCAGAATTGCAAAAAAGCTGTAATAAAAATCAAGCAAAACCGATATTCCAAATGTGCAAGTCTTTCAAATAGGACAACTTTTGTAATACACTGCTGCTCAGTGTGCATGCCTACATACAAGAGACTTGTAACTAGCAGAAAGAATTGCAGACTGTAAAGCGGCTTTCAGATCTTTGGCTGTAGAAGAGTATAACATTGGATTTGAAAAACTGGTACCACGTTACAATAAGTGTTTTGTGTCTATATCTTTCATTTTTATTTAATTATGCCAATTCCTTCTTTACTTTCTAGACAACCTTCGTATACAGTGGTGGCCTTAGGGGGTGGCGGGCAGGGATTCGCCTGGGACCTCGCGCAACAGTCTGAGTAAAAAAGTTTATATAGGTGCCTAAATAAAATTTCTCATTTAGATTTATTTCATGATCAATATCAAAATCAATTCATTTATTAGTGGATAATAATATTTTTTGTAATTTGACTAAAAAATAATTAAAAAATATGTTTGAATCTTGTGCCTTATTTTATGACTATTAAAAATTTGTCGTCTTTGTATTTTTTAACTTTTAAAACTTAATATAATTTTTGAAAACTCAAAATTTATAACTTTTGCATTTCTCTTAAGGGGGGCGTTTTTATGCGCAATTTTCAATGAATTTTTTGTCCAATTGTTTAAAAAATCTAAGCAAGTAAGAAACGATATCTCTTCACTGTACTACTCATACAAGTGTTCTTCAGGGTGTGAGACAACTGACAACACATTTTAAGTAAGGAAAAAAAAACATATTTTTTTATCTTACGTTTCCTGAACTTTACACGACTGTTGAACATACAGATAAAAGCGTACGGTATTATAAACATACCCACACCCAGCAGAATGCTTTTAGGATACTATTTATACATGAATTAATAAGAATTATTGAGTAGTTTTATAAATCAATTGGACAAAACAGGAAAGGTACATGTTCTGATATTTTATATTATCCGTCATCTTTTCATGCCGAACAATTGAAGAAATTCTTTGTATTTCAACATTTCTATAGTTTGGATACTGTCGAAAAGAGGGCGATAGTCACAGTTGTCATTCTAAGGTATTTTTTGCCGAACCAGAGTCAGACTAACTTCAAATGTATGTTTGAGTTGTATTTGCGCCGATTTTAGATAATATAAAAGAATGTGATGGCAATGCTCGTTTAAGTGGGAATATTAAGCTTTGCATGTAAAATAATCGTAATAATAAAACTGTTATTCAGAGTTCTTACAAATACTGTTAAGTAGTAGTAAGTTCGTTAAAAAATTATAATTCTGACAATTAATAATTAGTCTAATATTAAAAGACAAATAAATTATAGTATTTAATACACATATTTTGGTGATAGTCCAGATAATATAATCGGTCAGTAAATTACTAGAGAAGAAAGAATTAGGCAAATGCCATTCGGTATCAGTCAGACTGTCTAAACTAAAACGGAGATAAGATAATTAAAATTTCCTAGACAGTGGCAGTTTTTTTTAGAGGCAGGGGAGTCAGTGCCTCCCTAAGATTTCTTTAAGATATTTTTCACAATTTGATTTTTGTATGTTTTACTAGTTATTAGATCCAATATAATTTTAGAAACCATAATTCTGAATACAGAATTTTGTATGTAATAATAATAATTACTGTTGCTTGTTGAAGAGTGACTTCATGTTATTATTACACTTTTCTTGAGAAGCAAGCCAAATGAGTTCCCCTAAAAATATTTTTTACAATTTAATTTTTCTGATCGTGTTTTATTAGTTTTTAAATGAAATGTTTATAATTAGCCTCTGTTTAAAAAGTGATTGATTTATGTAGATACTTTACAATTTACAACACATTTTAAAGCAAATGATTCGTTCTCGCATCGTCACGATGAAATAGGTACGGTCACATATTACTAACAATATGTGGTACGGTGGAATACGGAAAGTGCAGGTGTATAGTACAATTCGCCGGCATGCCTCTGATAAAGTGTTTTTAGATGTGTTTAAATAAAGGGCATGTTTTTATGACAGAATAGGTACCTACTTATTATTAATGTAGGTCAAGGAGGAACTGGAGGCAAATACGCTGTGAACAAATGAAATGATGACTTACTAATTAACAATATTTTGTAAATTTGATTATACCAGTTAGATTTTTTTTACAGTTATTTTTGGTTTTACTATAACTGCTTAATTATATGCCTAATTAATAACGATTGTATAGCATCAGTATTTCGTACTTTTTTGGCGGCAGATTAACAAGCGTGCGTTGTATACTAATTTGCTTAACATTATATTTAACATTTTTGATAAAATATTAAATCAAATGTAGTTTTCTTATATACAGGGTGTCTCAAAATTAGTGTCCAATAATTTACCACTTGATTATATTGCGAAAAATAAGAATATTTTTTCAAATAAACATGGGTCGAGAGATGTTTCCTAAGGGAGCTACACCCCCTAAATAGGGCCTCAAAAAAATTATTTTCAAAACGGGTTGAAGGAAAATTATGAATTTTGATACCATGAACGCTCTTAAAAGTCGAAATAGATCATAATAAAATTTTTCAAAAATTTTAATCGGCTGAATTGGGGGGGGGGGCCGACAGCTAAAATTTGCCCCAATTTTTTTGTTTGCCGAAATTTTGAAATTCAAATCAAAACATCACCATTTTTTCATAGAATACTCAGATCAACAATCAAATTTTATAGCAACAAATGCTGCATGCAAAAATTTGAAACAAATTTTATCCGATCCCCCCCCCCCTTGCTTGGGACGGCCCATAACAAACTTTTCTAAGCACTTTTCACGTTGTTTATTACAATGTATATTGATATGATGACATATGAAAATTCATAATGGTACATGTGCCCATTTTAGCCATTCAAGACAAATTTTTTGAATTTTATTAAGGTAATGTAATGAATTGCTTAAATCCGTTTTTCTCGGAAATGGAGCATTTTATCCAAAGAACTAAAGAGTACCTTTTTTGTAAAGGAAATGAATATCTATCATATATTGGCATCTGAACTTAAAAATTTCGACAAGTAAAAAATAGGGGCAAAGAGTAACCGCAAAAAACCCCATTTTTTCGCCCGTTTTTGCGTAGTATGTAGCAAGAACGGGGAAGGTCGTCCAGAGGTCAACGTGGGTTTAAATTGATCGTCATGAAAAATCTAGGTGAGCATAATTCGATTTTTCCAATATTTGTCCAGACTTACCCCTACTTAAGGGGTGGAAACCACCCCTAAAACAAGAAAACAGAAAAAATTGTCACCAAAATCTGGGTAAAAATTGGCGGAATTCCACATGGCAAGGGTAACATCAAGAATGCCCTCCAAAAAATGCTCAAGGTGAAAAACACCCCCCGCATGGGGTGGGTATATCATTAGCATTTTTAGAAGGACATTCCTGATTTTACCCTTGCCATGCCCCATCTTGCAGTCACTCTTTTAGCCGACAACTAAAATTTTATGATGATCTTTTAATGAGCGTCAATTGTGTCAAAATTTACAATTTTCTTTGAGCCCGTTTCGAAAATATTTAAAAAATGAATGTTTTGAGGCCCCCATTTAGGGAGCGTAGATCCCTTACGAAGCATCGACCCACGTTTATTTGAAAACATATTCTTATTTTTGGCTATATAATCAAGTGATAAATTATTGGACATTAATTATGAGACAACCTCTATATAAAAAAGCTCTACATTTGATTTAATATTTTATCAAAAATGTAAATTAAAATGTTAAGCAATACAACGCATGCTCGTTAATCTTCCGCCGCGTTTTTTTGAATACCACAAAACTAAAAAGCTTTATTAGACCGTCATGCAGGTTTGCTAAAATAAACAATGTTTAGAAAAAAATACACACGCTTACGCTGGAAGTATGGCTTTCGTAATGGTATAAGTTTTTACTTATGTTAGATAGATGATTATAAGTTAAAAAATGGAGCATGACAAGTTTATAAACACGCCGTTAGAAAAAAATGAAATGTGTATACACTTCCGATTAAAATAGTGTCCCTCAAAATGGCAAAATTTTCATATTTTTTATTTCATAGTGTATAATGTTTAGTTTTCTTATTACTGAATGTTAAGTTTCAATAAAATATATGTTTGCTTAAATTTATTTTCTTACAAATCTATTTACAGAGCCACTAAACATGCGTGGAATGTATTAAATCGAATAATATATCCTTCTCCGTCCCCTGCGTGTTTGCAAGCCTGAACCCATTTCGCTTGCACTCACAGACCGCTACGATGTTTACGACGGAGACGGAACCATTTTATTGGCTGTAATTAAGAAACGCTACCGACTTTTTTGTCTGTCATTTCACTTTTGTGGTCGTATGTATTCCCATAGCTGAATTTCATAGTCTGCAGGTGGTACAAATCAAGTTTTTGAAAAAAAAAAAACAAGTTTGAGTAGCCGCCTCCGGCCAAACGCTGTCGGTTTGCAACGGCAGACGTAGCGATATTTGATCACTTTAAACCTATTTCAACATTAATGTGCTTATGCTTTGGTACAAATGATGGGAAAAAATCACGCTAGCTCTTAGGCTATAAGTATTTGCAACAAAAAAACTGGTCTGCCGGCCGGTAAACACGAACACGTGCTCTTTGTATTGGTACAATTTTGAAATAAATAAGAAATTAATAATGAACTACAATTAATAAATTATGAAAATATTTACCAGAGGATCTGATAAACTATTTTGTTTTTTTTTATTTCTATTTTTCTCATATTTTATGTTTCCTAATAGGTTCAGGGTGTTTAATACTACATTAATTATAATTCATAACATATTTNACTCTATGATAAACACTTTTTGTTCTTGAGAAAACACCATTTTAAACGCTTTTTAAAACGAAAATATTCAAATTGATAGCGGCGATATAGCGCTTTGACAGATGACGTTTAAGTTCATTTGCTATGCGCTACGCCCTACGTCCAAATTTTCAGAACCAACTTGACCACGTTTTTATTTGAACGCTCGTTATATTGGGAATTATTTTTCTTAGGTATTAGGTTCTAGTTTGACCACTGGTCAAAATGATAAAAAACAGCAGCAATAATTTTTTATTAAATTCTAACGTTTCGCTGCCGATCGGGAACTTTTGTACAAGTCACATTAAAAACCTAAGAGCAACCAACTCCATGTATAATATAAAAGAAAAGAAAAACCAAAAAATTTTTTTATTAAAACAACAGCTGCATCAGGAGAACTTTTTTGTTATTCATTTTTATTTTGCATTTAATTTTAGTGTTGAACATCATCATAATTTAAACTTTATGTGTGAAAACTATTAATTTAGGAAACACGATACAGATATGTGTAATATATGTGTGTGTAGGTTTAACCAACATGACAAAACGACAATTCCTATTTACTAATTGACGTGTTTTAGCGTTTTTGTGAAAATTCAACACAAAATAAAATATGAATTTTTTGTGTTACTTCTGGGACGCACTGTATATATATATACACATCAATTAGTAAATAGGAATTGTCGTTTTGTCACGTTGGTTAAACCTTTTTTGCACTATGTTTCATAAACCTATGACGTCATTGACATTTTTTTAAAATAGCACTACCTAATTTTTTAAGCATAAATGGATAGCCCTTTTGAAGGGAAATGCGTNATTAGTAAATAGGAATTGTCGTTTTGTCACGTTGCTTAAACCTTTTTTGCACTATGTTTCATAAACCTATGACGTCATTGACATTTTTTTAAAATAGCACTACCTAATTTTTTAAGCATAAATGGATAGCCCTTTTGAAGGGAAATGCGTCGATATAGGGTTTGGCCTACTTTAGTTTGACAGGTGCGGAAAAAAAGCCAACGATTGAAATGAACATGGTTTGAATTAATAACAAAAGTAGGTATCACAAACTTATGCCCGAACAGTGCTATAGCAAAAAATGTGTTTTGGTTGATTGTAGGCACATGTTTTTATGTAGATTGGATAGGTACACCTGATCACAGGGGCTACGTAGGCATTGTTCTGAAGACGACAGTTAGCGAATGTAATAGTGCTTCATATCATTGTGACAGTTACAAATACCATAACTTTACATTACAATGGTGTGTTTAAATGAGAAACAAATAACTGAAATCCTAATTATGGTTGGATACGGAGATAGGATCCGTAGTTATGATGAAGTATGTTAATTATTCAATGCCAAGTATCCAGAACAACCAATACCTCCGTCTACAGTATGCAGATTAGTACCTAAATTTGAAGACGCTGGCCATGTTATAAATTTGTCTAGATCTAGAAGGCCAACGACAGTGATAGAAAATCATAGGCAAAATGTTATGTTTAGCTGTCACTGAAAATCCACACACTGCCATTCGTCGTATCGCCGAACGCCAACATATCAATACATAAAAACGTACCTACAATCAACCAAAACACAAAACATCTACAAATTTCCATTTTTTACTCTGGCACTGTTCTCACATCAGTTTATGATACCTACTTTTGTTGTTATTTTAAACCATGTCCATTCCAGTCATTGGCTTTTTTCGCTCCTGTCAAAGTAAAGTAGGCCAAACCCTATATCGACGTATTTCCCTTCAAAAGGACTATCCATTTATGCTTAAAAAATTAGGTAGTGCTANGCACAATAAAGAGATGCCGACTTTTAGTTTTTATACGGTTTCAACTATCTTCGTAAACACTATAATAAATGTATAAATTTTTGATAGTATCAAGTATAGTATTCCTGTTTTCACATCGAATATTTTATTAAAACACTGTAGGTTATTATATTATTTTTTTGTGCAAATATTAAAATTATCTGACAATTCTTGTTCATTGCACATATTTTCCCTAATGCGGCTCTGGACGATAATAGGCTTGCCAATATCCTGAGAATATATAGTTACCGTTTAAAGAAATCTTTACGTCGATTGCTATGTGGTATTACGAAGTTGTTATAGTTTGGCATTATGCTAGTAGAGACCGCCACTTCCTGGATGGATTTTCATGTATCTATCAGATGCTATCGCTGTCTTACCAAAAGTGCGATTTCTTGTCTATAAAACGGCGCCCTTAAATCATTAGGATAGTCTATATTCAATTTATGTACATTTCACAAAGAACAAGGGCCTTGTGAAGATCTGCCACCCGGAGCCTCGCAATGGTTAAAGCCACCATTGCTCGCTGTTTCTACTTAGAAAACAAAATTCCTACTTGTTGCACAATTAAGTCATTTCCTTATTAAGATTTGTGATGACACTCCGTGTAATCTTGCAAAGCTTTGCAATATACAGCAAACACTGAGATTTAAAAAATAGACACATATTTGCAATTTTTCCCATTCATTTGATTTAATACCTCTTAATTTTGTTACATAATTGGTTAAAAAATATAAGAGTGAATTTCCTTGAAGCATAGAAAACAATTTTCCAATAAAATGTGTTTTACAACATAAATAATGATTCAATTTGAATAAAAATTAATCTCTAAGATAGTTGTATATTAAAATGGATTTAATTACGAATTCAGATATTTGGCTGTTGCAATATATCAAACATTTTTTACTAAAGCTTATATTCAAAATTTTACTTACCGAATAACTAGTATTCTTTCGGCTTCTCATTATATAAAGAGGTTTGGCAAGAAGCATCCAGGGGATACATATAAAAGCACAGGCAAGAAGGAATCTTTGTAAATAAATTTGTCCAGGGAACATGTCAGAGGTCAGACATTCCTTCTCAAAGGGAGTTTTATTATTCAGTATCATATTAATGAATGTTATCAATACAGACGGAGCACATCTGGTACCATAAATGAAATCCTTTTCTGTTAAGAAATTTATTTCATTTTTAGTGATAATTTATGATAGTCCAAAAACTTACTTTCTATATTTGCAAAATACTTCAACCATTTTATGAACATCAGTATCACCATATAAAAGAATAGAAAAACGAGGAAAACAATTTGTGGGATGAATTCTGCGAAAATGCCAACCATATTTTTAAAATACCTGAAAAAAAATTGTTTAATCTGGTAACTATATTGGGTATACCAAAATTCACGTCAGATTTGAATTTTGCGTCATTTGTGCGGTAAAGTAAAAATGGAGCGCTACACGAAAGCACATGTTTTCATTGTCAAGCAATATTTTAAAAATAATAAAGGTTTGGCAACTACAGTTCGCAATTTTAGTGTGAAGTCTCCCTGAATTTATCAAATGGACTGGATCAATTAGCGATCTTAAACACTCTGGCCGTCCCTCAGCAAGTCAAGTTCATTCATCATTATTGATTACTGTTTGAGTTTTCTGTTAGATTACTTGTTAAATAGTATTTCATAGTTTATTTAAAATAAATTTTAATTTATGGGGGATGATAGGGCTCTTGACCTACTCAACGAAAGTAATGTGCCAAAGAGCAATTGAGGTGGGAGTTGTGTAAATTTGCTTTTTAATAACCTTTACTTTAAATTTATCAGATTTGACAACAATGTGTAGCCCAGTTCCCAATTGTGAATGCCCTGTGAAATGCGCACCATTGTTTGAGGTCACAGTAGCTTGTCCTGGTTCCGGGTATAAAAATTACTAAAAAAAAAAGGTTAAAAAAAATTCATTGTTTCCATGAGGGAAATTGAAAAAATTATTGAAAATGAACTATTGATATGTGTTTCTAAAGGTCACATGTAGTCTTCAGATAAATATGATCCTCATTCAAAGTTACACCCTGTATCATTTTGCAAATTTTTCATATTTTTAACAACAAACCAAATTTACCTACATTTTACAACAGTATTTTGTAAAATTGTACCCAGTTCTATTTTTTGAATCACTATGTTGTAAATAATTTCAAGGTAAATTATGTAAGACATCTCTTTTAAGTTTTTAAAGTAACAACACGGTGGGCAGGAAGCAACTTTATCGCATAAAAATGCCGACAAAAACTGAAAGCGGCGATGTATTTATACTTGAAAATAGATTCAAAATCAGTTTGAATTGAAATCCTAGCTGCTCCTGTTTGTAAGATATTCAAATTTTTCTTTTTTTATAGCAAGAATTTGTGATATATACAATATTTAAGAATCACGATGGTTAAAAACATTTTTATGCCAAATGTTGAATAAATAATGAATTAAACTATGAAAATATATGATAATAAACTTTTATAATATATTTTAAAAAAGTAAGGAATGTACATGTTGCAGGATACTGCATATTATTCTATTTTTTTAATTAACAATTTTGTCGTAAATATCTGTAACTTTCACAGATTACTCTTCAAATGACGATTGAAACAGTGAGCGATATTTACCTCATTTACCTCCTGTGCTCCATAGCAACTGCCACTTCTACGGCAAAATCCATAAAGGTTTATTATATATTTTCATAGTTTAATTCATTATTTATTCAAAATTTGGCATAAAAGTTTTTAACCATCGTGATTCTTAAGTATTGTATATATCACAAATTCTTGCTAAAATATATACAGTAAAACCCCGCTTAACGCTGTTTCGGTTTAGCGCTCTTTTATTTCAACCCGGGGATTCCCCGAAATTGCTCGCAGCATTACGGGGATTCCCCGAAATTGTGCGCAGCGCTAGGTTTCCAAATATGTACATAACCTATCCGAAACAGTGTAGTTGTGTTTCTTGTTTGGTGCGGTGCTGTACGGATGCATTTTTATCAGTTGAAACATTTGTTGACATTATTCTAAGTATAAATTTATATAATACTATAATGATTAATACAGTGACAAATATTATGATCTTTAGTTTTTATCGTGGGTGATAATGAAAAAAGGAGTTTGACCACTATAACTGAAATTATGGACCAATTTGTTGAAAATGATCCAAATTTTGACAGGAGTTCAAAAGCAAGATGGGGTGTTATAGATGCTTTATCCACTTATCAACAACTTCTAACAGAACGCAAAAGGAAAACGCAAACTACATTAGATGCCTTCTTGACAAAAAGGCAGAAAATTGGAAACACAGAATAGACTGAATGATCTGACTGACTTAGAATTTTATTTGTTTTTATAAGTAATATTCGTTTATATTGTTTTTATTTTTGTAAGAAATAAATGTTTGGTTTTATTTTTATTAAAAAAAA
>NW_019416921.1:105366-157084 GCF_000390285.2 Anoplophora glabripennis
TAATTTGTTGGGACACTTCTTTAAATCGTTTTGAGAAAAATTGATCTTTCATCAAATTTATTTTAAATCTTTCCTAAAATTTAACACTCTCTGTGAATCGATTCCCCAGCTTGTTCAGACCATACTCCTAAGCCATCGTTGTTTAAGAGCACAATTGCTTGTTTCAAATTATCTAGAATAACAAGGATTTTGACGATTTGAGAAACATCTGTGCTTTTTAAAGCATTACGGAGTTCATTAATATTTTTCAAATGGAGAAGAGACATGGATGAAGAGACATTTTATTTCTCAAACAAACTGCTATAATCGATATTTAGATAAACATATTTGATGACACCTGCAATTGGAAAAAGAAAATCTACGATGCTAAAAAAAAGCTTATATGTGTTTGATATTTCAATTTTCCGTATGTGGGTAGCAAAGCGCCATCTAATTACAATCAATATAACTATATTTTCTTGGGGATAAATTATACAATACGTATGGTACATGTTAGATTAAAAAAAATATATAGAATTGTCGTAATTAAAAAAAAACTTGCGCGCACGCCCGTGTGTGTATGTGTGTGTGTGTTCATATTTTAAGTTATTATTTATTTAAAATTTATTACTTATACAAAATTTAAGACATTATCTATTCAAAATTCCATAAGAATGTTTTTAACCATAGTAATTCTTACCTATTGTGATATTTCATAAAATTTTCCTATAAAAAAAAAACAAAAATTAGAATATCTTGCAAACAGGAGCAGTTATTATTTCAATTCAAACTGCTTTTGACTCTATTTTCAAGTACAAATATTTTTCCGCTTTCAGTTTTTGTCATCATTTTTATGCAATTTAAAGTTGCTTCCTGCCCACCGTGACAACTATTAATATACGTCCGACGCCTTACTACGAAAACATACTACCTCAAATTTAGCTTGGAAAACCTAGCTAAAATTGTACTTGGAAAAGATGCTACCTAAAATTGTGTGTGTAAATTGTGTATGTATTATAATTTGTTATTTCAAAAAACGTTGAGTAATATACGTGTTGCAGCGTACTGCATATTATTCTATTTTTTTAATTAACAATCCGAGGTAGCATGTTTTCCACACAATTTTAGGTAGCATCTTTTCGTAGTACAGTTTTAGCTAGTAGGTTTTCCAAGCTAAATTTAAGCTAGCATGTTTTCATAGTACAACAATAACTTCAACAGATGTCACATAAAGAAAGATGTTAAAATACAAAGGGCACAGATTTTTTCCGGAACAGGTGCTGCAACTAAATAAACACCTTTGGTCTCATGGATTACAAAAATATACAGTGAAATCTCCTTTAATTGTCATCCGCTACAAACAGGCACTTCTTGTGAGCAGATAGTTTTGCCTGGTCCTGATAGCTTTCCATAAGAATAGCATTTCTTCAGACAGACTCTCTTTTAAGAGGACATAGATTCTAACTTTCTAATATTTTTAGGATAATTTTTTTCCTGATTCGAGAACAAAAATGAATGAGAGCGAATATTATCAAAACAAGCACTTAAATTTTTTATGATGAATCTTTGCTGTTAATTAATAATAACTGAATTACATATTTCGACGGTTAGAGGTTAAGATCAGCTGCTAGAAAATTTCGGCCTTAGTCACTAGTTGTTTTTGATTTTTGGTTTATTTTGTTTCTTCACTCTTTATTTGGTACAAATTCGTATTAAGACCTTTCGTTAGAAAACCCTCTAGATGTAGGTTTGCTATAAGTTTAAAAATTATGAGGTTGCACATGCCATGCTAGTATCTTTAAAAAGGTATTACTAAAATTATACTTACAAATGGTTAAAAAGACTCATAATAACTCCAAACAACATGTGAATAATACCAATAATAATTGATATTTTCATCTTAAAGGAGTTCTGGAATATGATTTTATTCTCAGCCAGTTGCCAAACCGGGTCCAGTCCAATAGGATATGGATTCCCCGAATAGTCATGTGTGGTCATTGGATTTAGAGTATAATCTGAGCCAATAGTCTTCAGGTCTTCCTTTGTGAGATTAGCTACTCTCCAACTAGATCCAAATATATTCAGTGATTTAGAAAATACATCGTTATAGATCAAACCAGTATACATCGAGAACATACCCATCAATAATATTATATATCGACCTCCAAAAAATATATTCCAAATCTGTAAAAAATGTATATAATTTTTAAGAATACCTGGGATTCACATAAAACACTGGTTCTATAATTTGATAATAGATTTTCCATTCCGTAAAATATTTGTTTCAAAGAAAATGATGGATTGCTGAAGAAAAAAATTGGTGGTTTATCCTAATCATCTTAAAATATTAAATATATTGAGAATACATTACATATTATTTTCAAGAGTAAGACTTAGCCACAAATCCGTTAAAGCTTTGCTTTAATGTAATTAGTCAAAGATAGCAACCTTTATATTATAAAGAATGTTAGGTTTAGTACCTACATTAATAAAAAAAAATGTCTATTTATTGTGAATGTAATTTTAATTCTGTGTGTTGCCCAAAGATAAATTTGTTTAAATTCAGCTCCAAATATTCAACATAGAGCAGAAGTTTTACAAATTTAAAAATTATGAGTTTCAACTATACAGGATGTCGATCGATATCTAGGAAAGTACTGCTTCCAAAAATTTGAAAATTTAGCAACATGACAATGTCCCTATGGCGAACATAATTAAAATAGCTAGAACTCTCCAGCACTTCTGGTTATAACGGAAGTCGACACCAACTTTGTTATTTTAAATGGAACACCCCATATAATACTGCATTTTCGTATTCTATGGGAAATTTCAGGGTAACTTTATTAAATATTCCCTTTACCTCGGAGTTATAGATTTTGAAATAAAAATTTTTAAAGAAAAAATTTTACAGATGCAAGGGTCCACGGAGATGCTAGGTATCTCTTTTCAGGAGCATGATATCAAGCGGATTTTTGGTATCTGTAAAGGGCATAGGTAACGCTAAATTATGGTATACCAACAAATTAAAACATTTAATACTAGTTGTTTCATTTTTGCTGTTACATTTTGATAACTTCAAACAACTATATCTTTGTTAACTTAAATGGAACATCCTGTATTTTTTTATTCTGCCACTTGCAGATTGAAATTTCCTTTCAAGCCATATTGGTGTTTCTGGTCATGGCCAATTTGACAACAGATCTGATAAGAGAAAAACTGCCCAAAAAATAGAAAATTGCAAATATCTCTAGAAGTAGTAACGGCAACCCTAACAATGCTTATTTGGCTTGAAATTTAAATATGCATACGACAGAGTAAAAAAAATATAGAGTGTTCCATTTAAGTTAACATAGTTATAGCTGTCTGAAGTTATCAAAATGTAACAGCAAAAATTAAACATCTAGTATTAAATGTTTTAATTTGTTGGGACACCATAATTTAGCGTTACCTATACCCTTTACAGATACCAAAAATCCGCCTGATATCATGCTCCTGATAAGAGTTACTAGCATCTGCGCAAACCCTTGCATCTGTCAAATTTTTTCTTTAAAAATTAATATCTCAAATTCTATTAACTCCTAGGTGTAGGGAATATTTAATAAAGTGACCTTCACATTTCACGTAGAATACGAAAATGCAATAATATATAGAGTGTCCCAGTTAATATAATGAAATTGGTGTTGACTTCCGGTATAACCGGAAGTGCTGGAGAGTTCTAGATATTTTAGTTGTGTTCGCCCCAGGGACATTGCCATGTTGCCAAATTTTTCGGAGCAGTACTTTCCTAGATATCGGTCGATGCAGTTCACGGTGGGACACCCTGTATATAACTATAAATATCAGGCTTAAAAAAGTATTGAGTATCAGCTAATGGTTTTCTTATTCATAAAATGGATTCAATCCACAAGGCAGTTTGTTTTAATTTTATCAAAAACATATTTTCAGTGACTGGCCCATCATGATCAAGCAATATGTAAGGGAGAGAGTATGAGTCCATCGTCAAAGAACCACTGGAAAAAGTCAATCATTCTACTTTAATTGCATCCATCCTTCCAAATGACAGTTGTGGCAAAGCTTTTGTAGTCACTAGTGAAGATAACGACAGTAAACAATGGCAAAATCTTTGGAAGTACCGGATGTGACCAGTTGTAGAGGTGACACTTACGCTACCCAAAAAGTAGCATGGTACTTTAAATAATTATTTAAAATGAAAATAAGAAATAATCTAACAGTATTGATGAAAAAAGTAAAAACATCTATACTCCGCGGTCGAAATTATAGAGAGTGACTCATCGCTAGCTTTTGGACTAGTAAGGGGGATGAAGCGTGCCGGGAACAAAAATCCATTGGCGTATCTGCGTAAAAGGCAACAAGATATAGAAAATAATGAAAAAAGATAATAAAACATAACATCTAATATTTTTTTACGGTTTGCTATAACAGGCACTTTGATCCATTTTAATTATTACAGCATTTTAAAACGTCCAATTGTGTTTTTTTAATTTATAAACTTATTATAGCCATGGAATTAGACCCCTCGTCTACGCTTATGCTATGACTTTCTCAGGACGGGTTAAATTAAGTCCGTTTACATCCACTAAAAAAGCATTTCCCTATTCCCTACCAAGTGCAAAAGACAGAGATAGAATATAGATCGACGTTCAGTGTAACTCGGTCTCTAGACGATTATAGATTCTATCGATGTGCGTAGCGAGCGGCACAAAGATAAATAATATTGAACCGTATAAAAATCATTTTATATTTTATACGGATTATGGTAATAGTGTTTTTATATTATGTCTTAGTCACTCTCTATAATTTCGACCGCGGAGTATAATGTATAGAAATCATCAAATATTGTTAACTTTCAAAGAAAAACAACCCGGACAAAGATCAGCATGCAATTAGCCATGATAGATGAGATCTGACCTATTAGTTGCTTTTTCAAGTGGCCTTCTTTTTCAAAATGGAATTAATAGACATGAATACTAATGAATATTAAAATAATTATAGTTATATAAAACTTTTAGAAAAAATAGGCATCTTGTTTTACCTCAACTTTTCGAATCAAAATATATTTCACCAGGCACACAATTTTATATACTTTTTAACAGATACCCCTCTGTATTTTGACCCAAAGACAATGGAGCCATCAGAAATGCTCCATCACTTCAGGATTTTTCACAACCTTGAAAAATTGCTGAAGTTAAGATTTTGAAATTGAAGTATACAGACGTTTTATTAGTTAAAATAAATCCTTTTTATTTCTACACTTTTTTCTAAAATCCCTCTTTGTGGGGTTACAGCTATTTTTGACCAATTTTGAGCATTAAAAACTCTTCAAAAATGCATTTTCAACAAAAAAAGTGCAAGAATACAAAATTTTTATGTTGACCCAATTAATGTAAACTATAAACTAATAAAAAGGAATATACTGTAAGTCCTAAACCTAACGAAAGAAAAAAAAAACATAGCAAATAGAAATCCGGCAAAAAATCTTTTATTTTTTAATAGTGTGATTCACTTACTTCATTTTCAGATTTCTTTGCTGCCAGCGGCTTTTCTTTTAAAACCATCCAAGCTCCAAATGTTGCCATAATAAGTCCATGTCCGATATCACCAAACATTACAGCAAAGAGAAATGGAAAGGTTATAATGGTGTAAGGTGCAGGATTCATTTCCCTGTAAGAAGCAACACCATATGAATCTATAAGTGTCTGAAAAGCAGACGTAAACTTATTGGTGTTATTGTAAGTTGGCGGATCTTCTAATGTATCCATCCTATTTAATATGGGTGGCACTGAACTGCCACTGCGTTCCTAGAAGTTTTAGTTTTGATTACAACTATTGTAGGGTTCACTTTATAAGATGTATATTAAGTCAAATTTGATTTGTAAGAGTTCAGTTCTACTACATCAGTTTTTATTATACAGGGCGTCTGGAAACTGTGAGAAAAAAAAGGGTCATAAATACAAGGACCTGTAACATTTTTTAGAGAATTTAATATTAAAGGAGTTACATAATGTAATTTTTTTTTGGCACATTTATTATTGGTAACAAATTACACCTGCAAAAAAAATTAATATTTTAAAGCTCTAATGGACCTAAATAACCAACTATAATTGAGTACAACTTTTATTTGAGACTTTTTGAAAAATTAAATGATTTGCTATTAAAAACTTATAAAAGAACTTACAAACAAAATCTTTACATTACAAGTTGTTGCTAGTGATGTAACGAATATTCGCATTAGCGAATATTTGAATATTTCTTGACATTTGCAAAATTCATGTAAATATTTTGCGAATGTGAATATCAGAAAGAAAATCATATTAAAAAAAAATGTGTAAATATTAAATAAGTCAAAAATGAATTTCTTAGCATTTTTATTTGAAAAATTTTTTCTTTTTTAAAAAATAACTAAAATTTTTTCGCTAAGATAACCTTGCAATTGTATATTATTTCTTTCATCAGCCTTTACTTTAACATTAGGTAATAAAAATTTATATTTTTATGCTAGGGGCCACGCCAACCTGGGGGGTGCAAGAGGTGCGTGGCATTTGGGCCCCATGTTCCAGGGGATGACAAAAGACACCATTGGTTAGTAGAAGATGTGATATATGTATATTAATCCAGAAATGAGCAGTTTTAGAATATTTATTTAAAAATTACTTGATAAGTGTATGTCTCAAATTATCCGTGGATTTGAGAATATTATTAACCATATATGCAACGGTAGCCTCTAGCGAGAGATCTTTCTCAAAATTAAAGATAATAAAAAATTACCTGCATTCTAGTATGACATAAGATAGACTTTCTCATTTAGCTATAATAAATATAGAAAGTCAAATTTAAAAAGAACCTAGATATGTCTGATTTGGTTGAGGAATTTGTAAGGCCCGAAAAATTATTTTTTGAATAATGACTGAAGATACTATTTAAAAAATGAAGTCAGTAATACTGACACCTGAGCATCATTTTATGCATTCCTGTTATTTTTATACCTGTATTTTGTATTATAAATGTATTTATAGTTCTGTTACTTATGAAAACTATTTTAAGTTCCTGTTCCTAGCTCTTTCTTGCTTTTTAACATTGTTTTTTGTTAATTGTTGAAAAAAAAAATTTATTTATTATTAATATACAGGGTGATTCACAAATGGTGACTAAAAATAAAACCTGGTATTCTTTGGTTAATTTTAAGAGGATTAAGTTTTTATCTAGGACGCTCGTTAAATAGGTAAAGGGTGTTAAACTTCAAAATCTATTTTTAATTTTTTAAAATAATTTAAAAACTAGTAAATGAAATAATTTGAAATTGGGCACATGTATTTTCATGTAAACATTGTCCAAAATCTTAGGGCTTTTCCTAAAATTTACATGCTCCAGTGGCAGATATAGGATATCGGTGACATATTTTTCTAAATAAAATAGTACACCACTGCTTTACGGTAACAACCATGATATTTTCGGATTCGTCTTTCAATTTTCTACAAATTACTACTCTGTTATGTTTTTTGAAAAAAAGCCTGTTTTTTGAGTAAAACATAAACGAACTGAGAAAGCACTTCGATATTCAAATATAATGCTTTTTAAAACTACATAGTGGCTGTGATAGCAACTTTGACATTCTGAGCGGTTAGAAGAGAGAATAATTAATGCAACAATAAATTTCGAACAAATTACATTTTCGTTACTAAAAAGGTGTCGCACCTGTGTTCGTGGAAATGGAGTTTTTTTGAGCATTTATTCAAATAAAATCATTAAAATGATGACTAATGATATTAATTTCTTTATTCGAATAAATAACCGAATAATTAGTGCTTGTCATGTCATTTAAGTAAGTGTTTTCAGTTAGTTTTTAAGTTTTACTCGAAAATCAGGTTATTTTCGAAAAACATGAGAGTAGTAATTTGTAGAAAATTGAGATGAATCTGAAAATATTGTGGCTGTTACCGTAAAGCAGTGGCGTACGATTTTATTTAGAAAAATATGCCACCGATACCCTGTATCTCCGCCACTGGAGGATGTAAATTTTAGGAAAAGCCCTTAGATTTTGGACAATGCTTATAAATACATAAATACAAGTGCCCAAAATTTCAAATTATTTCACTTTCTAGTTTTTAAATTATTTAAAAAATTATTTTTTGAAGTCTAACATCCTGTATCTTTTTAACAAAGCGTCCTAGATAAAAACTTTATAGGAAAGATTCACCCTAATATTCATCAAAGAATACGAGGTTTCATTTTTGGTTACCATTTGTGAATCATCCTGTATATTTCCATATTTATTTTATTGCTACATTATGCTGCTAGGGCGTCAGCAAAAATTCCGCACCCTGGCAGCAGCTACCCTTGGTGCGGGCCTGCCAATACTTTAATATTATTTTCACTTTCAGTGTTATAAATAAACTTCTTTTAAAAATCAAAAAAAAAGTTATTTAAACAAACAAAAAAGTTATTCTTTTCTTTTCCTTCTTGTTTATTTTTAATTTTTAGCAAGTCAAACTGGAGTAGGGGAATATTAAATTTCAAAAATAAAAGATTTGAAGCCTTCTCTCCATCAAGTCATCATGTAATCAAAATCATGTAAACATGTTCAGATACACCTTGTTTTCGAGGGTTTGAAATGAAACTTTACTGAAATTAAATTATTTTGATAATAAGGTTCAAGTAAGTTTAGTCAGTTGTAATGCTTTAATTAAGAAAATCATATTTATCGTATTTTCATTTCTGTATCTAGAGAAATACGATTCTTTCAAAATGGTTAAAACATCTCTTTGCATATGAGTAAAAAAAATTGACACAAAGGTCAACTGTAGAGGATTTTTAGATGATAAGATATATTTCTGGCACCAGAAATGGATAGAGCTGAAAATTTTACGTTAAGATAAATTATCTTTATGTTACGGATCAAAGTGACCCTAAAGAGTTATTTTAGGGTCACATAAGGTTTTGAATAAGAATTTGAGATATTTTTCGGGACAGCACTTACGACGAAAGATTTTGGTTGACAGTTTTATGGTTTGATGGGATCATACGATTATGATCTTGACTATGACTTAGAGGTCAAGTTTGAAGGTTCTTTGAAGGTCATATCAAGTTACGAAATAGGCGAATCCTGTTTGCACACTCATTAAGTTATGGCGAGATCGCTATATCCCGGCCAGTCACGACAAGGTCATTATGACTCGGCCTGCCGGGTCGAAGCGATCCTGCCTTGACTGGCTGGGTCATAAGGATCTTGCCCTAACTTAATGGGGCTGTAAACAGGGTTCGCCTTCAAAGAATTTTAAAGCTTGACCTCTAGGACATGGTCAAGGTTATCATCATATGATCCCATCAAATCATAAAACTTTCAACCAGAATCTTTCATAGTAAATACTGCCCTGAAAAGTATCTCAAAATCTTATTCAGAACCTTATTTGACCCTAAAATAACCCTTTAGGGTCACTTTGACCTGTAACATAAAGATATATCTGAACATAAAATTTTCCGCTATATACATTTCCGGTGTCAGAAATGTATCTATCATATCTAAAAATCCAAGTTGACCTTCAAATGACATTCTACGGTCGACCTTTGTCAGAACCCTATAACTTTTGTCTAAATTTTTCTTGAGTGCTTCCCTAAGAAGATGTTACAATGCATTGGTTAATAATTATAATATATTAAACTGGCTTAATTAAATTTATTCGAACTTCATTATAAATCACTTTAAACAAGCTAATTAGAAAAATTTGCAAATATTATAAACATTTTTTTCTTAACAGTAGGATTGAGCTCCCAAACAAAATTTGATTTTTTAGAAATCTATATAGTGTCCACTACCAGATGTGTACTTACAGTTCCTCTGCGAAGTGCCAGTTGAATATTTTCTAAATCAAGAACAGGAACCCAACATTCAGCAATTAAACACTTTTGGGTAACATCCAAATTAAATAAGTTTAATGTATGATAAATAGCCTTAATTTTACGAACTTTAACAAACCAATTCTTGATATTTTTGGCTGCAGCAACTAAGACCCTATGACGATGGTCTTGTGTTTGTCCTAGAACCTATATAACATTGAAATTAATAAAATTTTTAAAACTAAATACATTTACGATTATCACTGCAGTAGTATCAAATAAAATTAAGCATTACAATAGCAAAATGTTTAAAAATTTTAAATAAAAATACTAACTGTATTAAGATCCTCAATTCGTGTCATAACACCCATTGCCATTTCCCTGCGATCCGCAGGAGCTTCTGGGCATGGATAAAGTGTTGCTCTAAATCCTTCACAAATTTTCTTTACTCTTGTTTTTAGTTGATCTCCTTGGAAAAATATAATGAAAACAGACTTGTAGACTTGATCACTCTAAAAAAAAATGGACTATAAAACATTTATACTATGGAAAAATGAAAGTACTTACAGTTGATGGGTCCTCTAAGGGAGTTTCAATTTCTGCTTGACGTAAAAATACATTTCCTCGACAAGCTCTCCATAACATTCGTTCAAAAGCAGGAATACGTTCTCGCAGTATAACCCCAGCAACAAAACTATATACATATACATAAATATGGTTATTTCAAATTGAAGAAATTTGATAAAACATAAAGCATCTTTTTTTTTAGAACATACAGAACTGCAGATTTAAAAGTAATTTTTTTAAAAAACAAGTTATTTGTATGAAAACATAATTTTAGGTGTCTACTATTAAGTATTTATGAACTTGTTTTTAAAACGATTTTTATAATTAATAACCGAAGTTATACACTAAAAATGGCAATGAAAGATAAATAACTATTTTTGACTAATATCTCACCATAAAATTTGCAGTTCTGGTCAAATCTGTGTTGTTCTTACCAGCACATTATTAAAATTTTTATCTCTTTTTAAAAGGTCAAATCAAATAATTTTGTACACTACACAATTCCACATAAAAGGCAAAACAAAAGGTAAGCATTATTTAACAAAAAGATAAATGCTTGCTACTAATCTACAAACTACATAGAGCAGCACAAGTAAAAACTAACAGGTTAACCAAAATATAATTAGGCACGTTAATTACATTTTGGCTGCAGCATAATTCACATTTAAATATAAATTAAAATAATACAAATGTACTGACCATGGAAAGTACTCCTCTGGGTCAAAATCTTTTTCCGGAAAACTGTTCAAGTAAAAGTTTTTACGTTATAAATTGACAATTGTGAGTAAATTATGAAATGTATATTTATGTACTAAATACATATGATGTGGAATTAAACAAATGTTCTAAATTAAACTGGTTATCAATAAAAAGGATAACTGTTAAGTATTTTGTGTTATGTTAGTATAACTTAAAACAGAACAGAAAATAAAAAGTCAATCAATGTGTGTGCAGCTAGATCAATCAGATCATCCCCCAAATTTTGAAAAAAAAAAGAAAAGAAAAATAAAGGAATTAAAAAAAAACAAATAACCAACTGAAAAACAGCATTTCATAACGCGGTCTTAATTACACTGTTACAAAAATTTGTTTGAAATTATCCAACGCAACGCAAGGTTTCAGATATTGGTTTAGCTGTTCACACTTTTAATGAAATAAATGATAGGGATAAAGGATAAGGTATATTTTATATTGTCATTGAGAAACTAAGATACTTTACCAAGTTGAAAACTAAAAAAAAAACTACTACTAACTTTCAGCATTTTATCAATTACTTTCTAAAATTTTATAAATCCTTTTGGGATAAAGACTAGTTCATTTTTGGCTTGAAGGAGATATAGTTTAGCATGTCAGTCCCCTACTCCAAGATATTAAATTTCAATTTGGATCAAGTGGTAACTCATTAAAAATTCTTCCAATTATGTATGTATTGTATAAAATTAGATTCATTTCTGACAATAGAGATCATAAATTTTACTTGCAAGTTTTATAAAAACCTTTTTAAAATACATAATATGATTTTTATTTATTCGAATAGATAAAATTGATAATGATTAACAGTAAATATAGATTAGGTTATTAATTTATGAATCACTCTCATTTGAACTTCTTTATAATATAAATTGCTCCACCTATTTCATATAAATAAAAATATATCATTCCTGACAGACAATGTAATAAGGAATTTAGCTTGGATAAAAACTTGTCAATACATTTGTTAACCAATAGATTGTTTACGACAGCAGTACCTATTAAAAATCCTCAAAATAGTTTTATCTGTTTTTTTTTTTAATATATATGTACATAGCATAGCGCAATTACTACAAACATTGAAATGACCAATATGTGATATAATAAATTTTGCACTAATTTTTCTATACTAATGGCATCTCTCTCTCTCGACCTTGTTAAAACAACAAGAGTGGGACTTCTTGGGGGTTGCCAACTTTTATTTTCTTATTTTCAGGAAAAATCAGCTAAAAATTCAGAACAAGGGCAAAACCTTAGGGAAATTTTTTATTTGCCTTATGAATGAATCGATCGACATTATATATTTTTAATTATAGAAAAAAGAAGTGCAAAAATATACAATTTTTTTTCTTTATCATTTTAAAACCTATCTGCCACAAAATAGGCAACAAACTTTAAAGGATTCAAATAAAACAATAAAAATACGTTTTTTTTTTTGGGTTAAGATCAAATAAAACTAAATATTAATATATAACAAACTAAATGAGAAGATAAAAAAAAGAGATATTATGATGTGAATTTTTTTAATATGCATTTCTGTTAGCTTTTTTAAGTTAATGCAAACGCTATTTATGAAAAGTTGAGAAACCGGCAGTTTTAGTCAGGATGCGATTGCCGAATGGTGCAAGTCTTGTGTATGTTGGAAAAATATACTTGTGTAAAATTAAGGGCATTTGACGTCCTGTAAAAAGTCTTGGTAGAACGTAGGACAATTGACGAAAAATTAGCTCAAATACTAGTAATAAGAAAAAAAAATTTTAATACAAGTTTTGCAGCACAGGCGACAACGTGTCGGTTTTATGAAGTTATAATTTTTTTTATTAACTACTGTTTAGTTGAGTCGTAGATGTATGTCCTAATTTAGGCAGAATTTTATAACGATTTCAAATTTAAAGTATAAATATTAAACACTGTTTTTTTTTTTAAAATGACTTTTTATATTGCTTCCTGGAACTTTATCACCTGTAAATGACTTTATCAGTACCTACATACTAGTTTTGATTATATGATTCAACTGTTAAAAATTCTTTTATTTTCCAGGCCTCCTATAACTGTTTATTAGATTTTCTGACTTGCATATCTTTATGACAGTATTCTAGGTCCGAACTCCATATACATATTTTATATTATAATAAAACAACTTAGTTTTATATTGTGAACATTGCAGGTAGGTACTATAAATTTATAGCATTTATAAATCTGACAAATTATTTAAACGACAGCTAAATCATTTACATTTAACAATTTTTGTCCCAATTGTTTAATAAACTGGATATGAAATTGTTGCAACTTATTGGTTAAATTTAAAGCTACTAAATAAGAAAGGTAAGTACTATTAAATAGAAGTATTTTGTGTTGAAACAAAAATTTGAACATGTTTTTTTTAATTGAATACTAATTTTTATGATGGGTCTTAATTATAAAAAAAGATATGGTCATTATACATGCCACATTACTAGAGCTGTCATAATTGGCCGCGCATCAAAGGCGTGCGGTGCGTATCATCAACATAAAATAAAGTGAACAATGATTATAAGATTTATGTCATTGTATCATTGAAACACGTAAATTGTTTTACGCATCGTTGCCATCGGTTCCACAGTCTGGATGGGATCCGTTATAGATCGCATCAAGTATGTTTCTACCCTTGTTTTAGCGAAACTGACTCGAGGCGGTCATAAAATATCTTAAATCTGAAGAGAACGACCGTTCGACATCTACTGATGTAATATTTACATAATTAAATAATCTACTTCCAAGCTGGCCCGACATGGTAATTTCCACTCGGGGTTGTATTTATTGCAATAGGAATGAAATGTTTTATATCTATATCAAATGGTAGGTTACATGCAAACAGTATGGTTTTTGTTTTTTTTTTATATGTATGTTGTACACTGTTTACGAGTAATACTTATTACTTTATATTAATATTTATTTTAAAGGTTTTTTATACATATACTCGTACAAGTATGTATATACTAAGCTACATTATTGTTTATATTCTATTAGTAAAAGAAAGTTATTACTCGTTGTTTAACTTTCCCTAGGACATGCACTTTAAATAACACTTGAGTGCCGCTTTGTTGGACAAATTTACTACTGATAAGTTGTGATGTTGACTTGAGTACATAATTTATTACTCCTTGCTTTTTTTAAACGAAGGGAGCAGCTGAAATAGGTATTTTTAGAACTTGTTATTTTTCTTTACTTTCATAAAATTCTTTTCTATTTCAAATAATATATCTGTTTTGTTGTCCACCTGAATAGTTTTTATATGTTAATAATTTTATAGCTAGTTACCGGTACTAACTACGCTCGATATAATTCCACACAATTATGCAACAAAAGACAACTAAAATCGTGAAAGAAACCGTTCGATTACAGGGAAATCGGCGACTAAACGACAGTTAGACAACTCGCGTGGCTGACTGACGGCGCCAATGGCTAGCGGACCGATTGTGACAGCTCTACACATTACACTTGCAGCATGTTCTAATAACAGTATCTTTCCTTCCATTAAACGTAGAGCTATAAAACCTTATATCATATTGTAATCATGAAAGAGTATTCTATTCAGATATGAAATAATATAGTGCGTTTCATAAAAAAAATGTTTACTTTAAAAAAAAACTATCTACAAAATTGATTTTATCATAAAATATTTATAAACAATCGTCAGCT
Source organism: Anoplophora glabripennis (assembly GCF_000390285.2). Lineage (NCBI taxonomy): Eukaryota > Metazoa > Arthropoda > Insecta > Coleoptera > Cerambycidae > Anoplophora > Anoplophora glabripennis. Next base: position 120,196 of record NW_019416921.1, read on the forward strand.
TTTTTTTTAGCATTTTTTCTTAACTTAAAAATTGAAAATTGAACTGGGAGGTCATTTATATCCAACAATCTTATATAAATTAAAATAAAATAATAACTATTGCATTAATAATGTTACTAAAAATCCCCAAAATGATTTTTGTATTATAGGTAATATATCCTAAACAATCTGTTAAAAATTTGGTGTCAACATACAACAGGCTATAACTCCTGCAATACTAGCAGTACTCGTTACAATTGATGCTAACAAATATATTGGAATCTATCCAATTTAGCTCTATAAAGGATGTTTTATTGCAGCGGAATGTAAAAACAGTTCTTTTCGGTGATATATTCTGTTTAAATAAATAAATAGAGAGGGGATAATATTAACTGATGTTATCCTTGGATAATGAATGAAACATAAATATATCTAGTTTTTAGAACAAATGTTTATATGTAAGGAATACAGTTAATATGGAAGATATATTAATGAGTAATGAGAGCTACTGTAGAGTTAGAAGATTGATGAGGCAATGATACATACCCCAATTGCACGGGGCCTAGGGTGCTTTGTCGGGCTATACAGTCGTCACTAATGAGGGCCCTGGTCATAGACTCAGTGGGGTTTGCACCCCCCTCGTGCTGCTCAACAACACAACACATTAGCAAACCCAATGCGCCACCAGGAGTGATCATGACTGTTTTTACTATATTTTACATATTTTTCCCACTGTATTATGTTGCAATACGTAGATATAATTATGAAAATTAACTGAAATAAATATTTGAGAAGAAAGTTTTTTAACCTTTAAAGGAATATAGTACAACTAGTTTGAACTGACTGACTTATCAAAATCTGTTTTTCGATTGTTTACTGACTTGGTAAGACATTATTACTCAAAATGAATCTCAGCCATAATAGTTGATAATACTAAAAAACTCTTTTATATAAACTCTTAGATTCCCTTCATTTTGATATCAAAGCAATAAATTATTTTTATAGGATACCTCGTAATTTTGAATTTTCAATTACATACATATAAAAAAAATATGAAAATGAAAGAGAACGAGACATCTTGCATTATATTGTCAAATAGGAACTACTTCAATTGATTATTTTTAGACTGAATTAAAATCCGTAAATTGCACATAAGAAATGTACGAAGCATGAAGATAAGCATAGTATAACCAAGTTTACAGATATATTTATTCTGTAAACTTTGGTATAACAGTCCTTAAATATTTCACGTTCGTGTTCAAATTTTAAATGATTGTTACTCCAACTTCTATTTAGAGAAAAATATAATTACATTTAGCTAGAATCCAGTATATAAGTAAGTATATAAAAAAATTGAATGCTGCGTATCTGAGATATATACCAAATTTATGATATTTTTAGAGAATATCATGTATATTTTATTGTTTTCGAAAATCACCTATTTTTTCTAATTAAGTGTAATGTAACATAATAACATATTACATATTTGTTTTGACAGTTTGCACATTTTGGTTTATTTACTGACACTCCATAACAGATAAAATCAAGATTGCTGTGGAACTAGTGCGTGTATTCTTCTGCTGTTAAATTTGCTGAACCAACTTTAAATTATTAGAAAAGGTGTTCCATCATTCTGTTCTAGGACACTGTAAAGGACACAGGGTCCTATGTTTCCACCTTAAGTGTATTCAACATTTTCTTTCTTAAGTCATATAAGTCTTTAGGTCGTTCTTTGTTTATTTTATCTACCAGAATCCCCTACAGGAATAACTAAATGGGGGCAAATCAGGAGTTCTTGTAGATAAAATAAAATTGTCCCTTTTATAAGAGAGTTAAAATGATGTTGTTTAGAACAATAATAATGTGTTTGCTTTGACAATTTGCGTAATACTTTGTTTTATTTACTGTCAATGCAGAATGGACAACTATGTAAAATCCATAACTATGGTTATACAATGTGACAGTTTTAATGAGGTAATAATAGTTGTACCTGAATAAAACTATGCAATTATTTTTATAGTATTAAGGAGAAAAGCGGTGTTTTCGAGTGTTATGTTTTCTATGAAAATCAAATGCTAAAATGTGTTTTAGAATAACTCTATTCCATAATTCTCGTATAAAGGGTCAATTTTATGGTCTATAAGATCTACTGTTTTGACCCCTACATAGTTCATTCTATGGCTAATAACTTACATGATCTAAGGGTTATACAGGGTGTATCTAAATAACACCGAAAAAATTCAAGGGGCGATTCTCCGATGAAAATTAATAGGGAATTTTAGGAGGGGCGTAACTTTTCAGGGGAGGGTTTTTTCAAAAAATTTTATACCAAAGACCCCTATTAATTTTCATCGGAGAATCGCCCCTTGAATTTTTTCGGTGTTATTTAGATACACCCTGCATAATATTATGTGAATGACTCCGTTGGCTAAATTTATTGCTAAGTGATACTTTAAACCACTAAATAAAAACATTTCTGGTAGGAAAACTTTTGTCTAACGAAATGAAAGTGAGGTAGCCAAGCAGTTTGAAGATGTGCCAAAATAATTCTCCTCTGCGAAAACGTGGCAGCTAGAAAACATGTAACTAAATTTTATGATGGATTTTATATCGATTTAAACTTGCAGAATAGACGTTTGCTAATAGTACCAATATGTACTTACAATTTTTTCTTTTAATCCTGCAAAATTGAAATTTTGATTTGCTAATATTTTTTTTCTTTGATATTAACTAAAAGTGATTTTCATATTAGAAAATAAGTATACATTGTTGAATTTAATTTATCATGCTGCTGAACGTACTTAAAAGTACCGACAAAAAATGTATTTAAATATTTCACATACAAGCGCTATAATGGACAACAGTGGTAAAGTGGTATAATTTGTTACGTGAATAAAATATGTTAAACTTATTTTATAGTAGAAACAGTCATTTTACGATCAAAACTTATCAAAATTAACAAATATAAGCCAAAACCAAGCTTCTAATAATATACCTAGCATGAACTACTTAAATACATTACCATAATCCTAATATGAAAATTTTATGGTAAAATACGACAATACAAAGGGAGCATCATAATGTCACATACGTACATATGATAGGCTGCTATTATATACAAATGCAGACGATAAATGCCTGACTCTATCTCTCAATGTAGAAATTTCATTACAAAGAAAATTTATGGAGACGCATTTATTTACACGTACCTAGGGAGATATCGAGTCAGGTATTTAAAATTATAACCCCATATAATGTTTCACACATTTAAACTTGCACTAAGTAAGCCCATTTATAATACCCATTCAGTTAATAACACTGCAGTATCCCTCATCCTGTCAAAGTAGGGTAGTATAACATCACTTTGTACAAATTTAACACACACGCGCATATATATACATTTACTTTTATTATGCTCGATTTTTATCATACTCATGCACTGTGTTAGAAACTATTTGATACAATTCTGTAAAGTATTTATATAACAAATATTCATATTTGTATACAGAATTGGCTGTTTAGTTTAATGCAGTTAAAATCCATGCAAGAGGCATATATACTTCTTCACTTTATTATACTTTAATACGGATAAATTTTGTTAGAAATTATTTTTTTCAGGTAATAATACGAATGTATTACTGGCCAGGTTAATGAAATTTACGACACAGACACAAGCTTGCCTCAAAGTTGTCCGGTAGTTGACTGTGTCTGCCATGAAGATATAGTGCTGTAAGAACAACAAGATTTTTTGGATATTTTTGTATAGTTTTTAAGTTCTATATCTTGTTAAATTTCAGAATGCATTCTTTGAATTAATAAAATACACTTTTTATCATTAATGAAACATATTATTGTAATAATATTTAAATGTTAAAATAAATAAACTGTAAAATAAATTGTTCTAAACGAAAATATATTTTAAGTTTTTCAGATCGGTAAATGTGTAAATAAGTACATATATCTGATAAAATACCTTTGAAATATTCTTTAATCTGTATTGCAATATTTTAGATAGGATCAATTAATTTTCATAATTTACAGTAAGCCTTAATACAAACATGATAATATAATTATCAATATTTACTAAAACCATTAATTCCATAACAAATATTTTCCAGAATAAGATTATAAATGTGTCAAATGGAATTAATAAATAAATAATAAGAACCATCAGATAAAATATTTGTTTGAATTTATTTTCCATTGTATTAATAATTATTACCTAATTCATACCATGGCAAAGAAATGATGCATATTTTTAACGTTTACTTTCACATTAATCTGCAATAACAAATACTTCCCAAACTATTAACAAGATATAGAATTATCTCCAAAATTACAAATTAGCAATTTACCCCAGCTTGAGGGCCTGGCCCCCCGCGCGGAGGCCTTCTTCACCTAAAAGGGTCACTTGTTCTTCTTCGCGTGTCGGATCGGCCATCTGAGAAGAGGCATCTCGTTCAGCCTGGTGACACATTGCCTCCTACTAATTACCTAACCCTAACATCTACTACGCCACTGTCTTATTGGAATGTTTTTAGACATGGACATGTTTACCCAGAACCGGGCTGGAGAGATTGGAATGCACTTGTTTCTTAGAATGAATGGTAAGAAAATACAATTTTAAAAATCAAATATTTAAATTAATTCCAATGTTCCCGTCCGACTCAATTAGCTGATGAAGCGACACTAGAGCCATATAGGCTCACTGCTTTAAAAACAATTTATTCATATATTTAGAACAGTGTTAAATCGATGCAAAAATTATTAGTATGACGTCACAATATAATATTAATTAAGTGGTAAATAATTAGTGGTACAAAGCATTAGTTACGTTATTCAGGTACATACCAGTTAACATGATATATTTCATTCATTGAGACTGTAAAAAGATATCGTGTTATGTCTGAAATGAAACGAATATCTACCATTCAGTTACAGAATAATTGAAAAGACTAATTTCTTTAATACATATTAAAATATTAATCAATTGTTGGTAGCTGTTAGGTAATAGTAAATTAGAGCAATGCTCGAATTGATATACACGAGTTTTAATAATTTAAGTGCTGCTGGAGTCGTATTTTGCATAGAAAAACAAATTTAATATTATAACTCAAACAGAACAAATTTAACCATATATCATTTTAATATCCACTAAGTTTATGGCAAAATCAAAACATTATTTTGTTAATTGGAAAACATACCTACAAAAAAAAATTAAAATTCATTCGACCTTCAAACTATGAGGATTATCCAGAATCTAGAACCTGTTTGTCTACACAAGAAGCTCATGTGAAAACATGAGCTCTGGTCACTCTTATTGTTAGTTAGTGTGCATTAATGTACCGGGTGTACATAAAACGACATTTAATATGAACAGTTCTACAAAAAATTCGATCCAGAGCCAAACGCGCGCTGTTATATATTTTTTTTAAATTCTAAAACCTAAAACAAAAAATTCAAGTAAACATTGTCCAGCGAAAACTTATAGCTACCGTTTTTTGGTACAATAAAGTCGGTCACATACAGAAAGAGGTGCTGTACCGATTTCGCACCAGTTTTGGTTGTGGTTCATCATGAAGCTTCATTTACATAGGATTAGTGCGGTTGCATTGGTACTGTAGAAAAGTTCTTAACATGCATTGCAATAGTTCAGATAAATTTCACAGTAACGTAGTTGTACTGCAGAAGCTAGAAGCGTTTTAGCTTTTACTAATCCGTTACCACCAGTAATACAAGGACCAATCAGACAACATCATTTTTGACAGAACATCATAAAACAGTAAATAATACTAATTTTATGTAAACAGAGTAGATAATATTTATACCATTTATGCCATTGCACTAACGTTTATCTGAACGTTACTTAAGTAGCCGGCCGTAACGAAGCATCGCACTAGGCATTGTACCCTAGCATCACAGTGCCAAGCAGATATAACTACTGAATTAAATGCGTGAGGCCACAACATTGCCTTGCACAGTGAATCAAGTATTTTCAGACAGTATATTTTTAATTACCGAACAATTAGCTTGTCAAACACGAGTTTTTCCTCTTTATTGTTGGATAAAGATATTGCCTTGAATTCTACCAAAGAAGACAGTAAATTAAAATGTGGAGTCACTATGTGTGAACTCCCATCACCTTTATAAATATTTGAGAAAAGGTAATAAACGTTTTTTTTTCTTTGATTAACTTTTCTTCGTCTATCGTGCACTGTAAGATCTGAAAAAAATACTAAGCTCGATTTCGCTGTGGCTCAGGTGCGAGGTCTGGTGCAAGGAGAACTGCGGTGCGCTGTTATAACCACAGACAAATCAAATTCAATAGTTACATTTGCTTGGCATTGTGGTGCTAGGGTACAATGCTACGTACATACGTCGCTATGTGCCATGTTTCGTTATGACCATCTGCTAGGAATGCATGGGTAAATCAGCATAGTTCCAGGTTCCAGCCCATTTGATGCGGCATTATGAAGAAGCACAGTTTTGGATGTATTGCGTTCACAGTGTATTCTTTTGGTTAACTTTATCCCCCAGATGAATAAATGCAGATAGTTTCTGCCAGATCATTCGACCACTGGGATTCAAAATAACCGAAGAGTACTACTTACTAAGGATATTGTGTTTTCACAGAATGTTCGGCTGTCTGTAGGGTCAGAAATTAGACATCGTTGGACATACAGTCGGATTCACAATCGAGTGATTTTCATTTATTTAAAAAACATCATGTCTTGGATGGAAAACAGTTTGAAAGCAGTGACCATATAAATTAACAGCAAACAAGTGGTTGCGGGAACAGACGGAAATGTTCTACGATTTTCAGAATATAGAAACCCCACGTTACGAACAATTTTTAGCTTTAGGTAGTGGCTACGTACAAAAATAAGTTAATGTTCACAATGTATAAAAGTTAAATAGTTTTTTTTTTAACGCAAAACGGGTAATAGGTTCTGGATGATTTCGTACTGTGTGTAAAGCGGATTTTTATGTTAAATAATTTTTGCAAATTACAGATTAACAACTCATTGCAAGCATATTATTTACTTCATAATTGCATCGGTTTTGAGAAATTTAAATTTTGTTATATTTGATAAATAAGATTGCTCAATTTTGTTTGTATAATGTCTAAGTGTAGTTGTCATTTTTTATAAATTGCATGCATTGTTGGAAAACAGTGATTAATCACTAACAAGCAAGAAAAATATGGTTATTCTAATTTATAGTGGAGGCTAGAAGAGTATCTTGTACGATATTACATATTACTTGGGCGATTAAAAAAAACAGGGTTACAACTTTTTAATTGCCGATACAGGTATCTTCCTTATTTTAAGAGATACAGAATTAGGGAATTGAGGAAATATATGCAGAAATTTACGACGACCACGGATTCGTTTTTAAATTTAGAAAATTTCTAATACTTCCGAATATATTTCTATTTTTAGTCGTATTTCACGTTTTTCAAAATTTTAGGACAAAAATGTGTGGTCTGATATAAAATAATGTGAAGAATCGATGTTTGCTGTCAGTATTAATGTATCTCTAAAAATGTGTGCCGAGCGGTAGTTTATTATGGATTTTTGCTTCATTAGAACAAAAGGAAAATTCTCTTTATGAAGATGTATAATTTATGGGGTTTACATAAATAAATAATCAAGATATTGAATATAATTATAATTTTAATAAAAAAATCAAGTAGCCATTTAAACTTATAATTTAATATTTCTTACTTTTAATACTTTTTAGCACAACAATCTTTATTTACATATCAATAATAAGAACAACGCACAAAACAACATAAGCAAAACAAAATTAAATTATAAAACCATTTGGCGGTCCAGTTATTTGGCCGCTGAGAAATCCTGATTTGACCATCATGGATTTTTTTATGGCTATGTTAAAGATATACACAGCTATACACAAGGCGAACGAGGAAGAATAATTAAGAATAAATAGTTCAAGAGTGATAAACCCAATACCTCCTGACATGATTCAGTCGGTTACTCAGAGCATTTATGAGCGTGTGTAGAAGTGTATAAATAGTACCCAATGGTTATGCATTTCGAACATTTGTGATAAAATTTAAATTTACCATCGTTGCTGTTGTTATGTAAATAAAGGTTGTTGCGTTAAAAAGTATTAAAAATAAGAAATATTAAATTAATTTATAGAAAAAATTCAGATGCTTCACATGCAGAGCTGGGTAATTCCTGGTGAAATGTAATTAGCAATTACAATTCCCTTTTTTTTCCTGTAATTGTAATTGTATTTAAGTACTTTTTTTTATTAAAGTAATTTGGAATTGTAATTGCAGCAAAATTGTTATATGAATTGTAATTTGTAATTAATTATATTATTTGAACTATCGAATTACAAATTACTTCTATAAGTACAAATACTTTTTCCAATTACAATTACTTTTTCTAATAATTATAATTACTTTTAACATCATGCGTATTGCGTAATTGCGTACAGACTTGCAGACTTCTATTATTTCATTTGAGGAAAGCCTTGTGCCGCGTGAACAATAAAAAGTGATTTGGTGAATTAACCTCAGAATTAACAGAGTACATTTTATTTTATTATAATTATTATTAATTTAGAAAATATACGAAGTAAAAATATGTTGTCTGTAGCATCAAGTTTTATAAAAATATATATTATGTATCTGTGTTACTGCTCTTATTTTGAGTTGAGAAAACTTCTGGTTCGGTTACTCAGCCTTTTACTCGTACTTGTTCGATTCGTAATTTTTTTAATAATAATTATTGCTTTCCAGTCTACCCAAAACTACTGTATTCTATATTTTGCAAATGTACTAACAACCAAAAAAAAAGAGCATCGGGTTGAATTAATTACCTGACCAATAATATAAAATTATAGTATGAACTGAACTAGTTTAAATTATTAAATTAGGAATAAAAATATAAAAATTCTATATTAGAAAATGAATAAGAATAATCTTTTCATTTTAGTATCAATTCTAATAAATAATAAAACGCAATACATATTACACGACACTTTTAATTTAAATTTTTAACTTAACTTTTTCCTTTTTCTCTGTTTGGTCACTATACTTTATCATAAAAGTAATTAGAAAAGTAATTGCTAAATCCATTTTCCATGTAACTGTAATTAAATTAATATAATTCCTTTTTTAAAGAATATACTTTGTAATTGTAATTAGTTCCTTTTTTAAAAAAGTAATTTGTAATTGTAACTATTTTTAAATTACAAGTAATTACCCAGCTCTGTTCACATGACTACTTGACTTTTTTTATTACAATCATAATTATGTCCAATACAGGCTGATTCAAAATTCAGTACAAAGAATTTAGGGGCGTGTTTTTGAGGACCAAAAAAGACTTTTGTTTCCTATAAACGTGGATCCACAAATGCTTAGTTTTCGATATACAGGATGTTAAAGTTTTTTATTTTGTTCAATTTTTAAGAATAATTTCCAAACAAATTTGAATGTTGGCATAAAACTTGGGGTACGGGTGTTTTTTAGAATGCTAAATTTAAATTTGTAATTGCTTTTGACGCTGCTTGTAGAGGGCGCCACTTATAAGGGTACGCTTGAATTAAATTGGTCCTCACTTTTTTACTACCCTGTACATCGACGTTTCGTATTAGTACATTTATTCCCCTATCAATTTTAAGAAAAAAAAGGTATATACCTTTTCCGTGATAATGGCTGATGAGAGTTAAATGCACACCATATTTTCAAACTTCATTAACTATTTACGTGTAAAATAAAATTTGAAAATATGGTGTGCATTTAATTCTTCGACATATCTCGGAAACGGTTGGTATGAGAGATTTCCACCAAGTATATCATTTTTCCTTAAAATTGATAAGAGAATAAACACACTAATATGAAACGTCAATGTACATGGTAGTAAAAAAGTTAGGTCCAATTTAATTCAAGCGTACTCTTATAGGTGGCGCCCTCTACAAGCAGCATCGTTAGCAATGACACATTTAAATTTAACATCCTAAAAAAACCCCAAGTTTCTTGCCAACATTCAAATCTGTTGGGAAATTATTCCTAAAAAATCGAACAAAATAAAAAAAGTTTAACACCCTGTATATCGAAAACTAAGAATTTGTGGACCCACGTTTATAGGAAACAAACGTCTTATTTTGACCTCAAAAATATATCCCTAAATTCTTTGTACTACATTTTGAAGCAGCCTGTATATTGGTTATTTATTTATAAAATCTCATACATAAATTTTAAATCGTTGTAAAGAGAATTTCCCTATTTTTCTAATGAGGTAAAAATTCAATATGGCGTCCATAACAAAAACAAAAGTTAAATACCGCTCAGCACACATTTTTACATTAATATCGACAGTAAATATCGACATCATTTTATATCAGACTTGTATTGTAATTTTTGTACTAAAATTTTGAAAAAAGTGAAATACGACTAAAAAATGAAACAGCATAAAATCGGTTATCTTCGAATGTCTTCAGAACTATCCGGAATTTTCTAAATTTAAAAATGAATCCGTGAACGGCATAAAATTCTGAAAAATTTCGCTCATTTAACCATTTATGTATCTCTGTATATCTTAAAATAAGAAAGATACCTGCATTGGACAATTAAAACGCTGACAATTGACAGTAAAACATTTGCAAATTTTGTTAATACCCGTAATGAATTTGCTGGTTTCACACACTTTTTTTTACCAGGAATGTTCCTCAAAACATCATTGTCAATAACGTCAGTATTACAAAAGAAATTCAACAGTCATAGTTCTAACTGTAATAAATACACGAAAATTGTCGATAAGAAAATAATTTGCGGTATAGTCTTTCCGAAGTCAGTTGAACATGCAAAAAAACGTCTGCTAATAAAATTTAATGAGTTTCATAGGCGTCCCTAAAAAAGTTTTCTGCTAAAGGTAAAAAATTATAATAATTTGTATACGTGTAGAAAATTTCTATTATATGTTTATTTGGCCAACAACATAGTTTAATTATATATTATCCTCAAATAATTTGATTATATTGGTGGTAAATTTCGTTTTGTTCCGTTTCAAAAGGTCTTCAAAATGTCATGTTGTGATAATATTAGTAAACAGAATATCCCTCTTATTTCTCCCTTTCGCAATTGTAATATGTATTGTTGATAGAAGGGGCCTATAATAATTAAAATTACCTGAATCACACCAAATTCCCCACTGCTGCACTGCACTGCTGGGTAATTTATCAACCACTTGTCAACTGCTGGAGATTTATTGCCCAGTAGCCCAATGCAACTGTGTTTGTTTTCCTTTCCCCGCGCTCGCATTCTTCAACTGGGCGTATACATTTCTACCACCTCCACGTTTAGTTCGACCAGACCTGTATGTGGGTATGGCTAAATAAATATGGGAACAAGTTTTTCAAATATTTCAATGCCGAGTTGCTGCGTCAGCGACCGAACCTGGTACATACTGTAAATCTGTTTGTTCTTCAATTGATATCGGAAAGACTATATTTTAAATTGTTTCTTTTTTTTTCAAATTATCGTTTATGGGAGAAAAACGAATAGCCGTGTTTCTAGTTGGTCTAGAATGTTTTGTTCTAACCCGTTTTCAAGTAGGCCTTTCTGTTTTGTCCTAATGCCACGTTGATAATAACAATGTCTTTATTTTTGAAAATTGTACAAAGCAAAATACAATTTCACCTACATAAGGCGAAGTCTAGCCAATGGCTACTCTACTTATATAAACATACGACATGAAAAAGTTTACAGTCCCTTTAATTTTTGCCTGGGAACGTAAATGACACGATCAATTCTTTTTAATCCCGTCCGGGAACGTCATTATGTTTAATGATAGTTAAGGTACGTGCATACTGTTTCCCAACGTCCCAAACTTTCGAAAATTGTACATTTGATTACGGTCGTGATTAATTTTATTTATTTAGATTAAGTCCTGGTTAAAAATTTTCATAGGCCAAAAGGTGGGAAAAAGCTTTATATTTTTACTATACCGGATGTTTCAGAATTATATGCAAAAATTTTAAATACGAATTGGGAATCGGAAAATAAGAAAAAAAGTTCCTATGGACGTATGTCCGGAAACTATTCGTTAAGGAGTCAAGGCCGTTTAAAAATGGAGGTCAAAATCGAGTTTTAAATTTTTTTCTCAAATTTGAAAACAGATAAAATCCTGAATTTTGGTACAGATGTTATACTCCCATCAAGGCCCATCTAACTAGTATTTTTTTGTTAAAATAATCTTATTTGGAACGGGTGAAATCAACAACACCCTGCATATTTTTCATGAAAAAATTTGACTCGTTAGGATTTCAATTGTTGCAATACATCTTTTGGAGAGACAGATTAATTTAGAAACTTTTTCATCTCTTTCATCTTTATCATGAAATAAGTAGTTTTTGAGTAAAAAAATAAAATAAAATTTTTGTTTGTATTTCAACGACTAATCTAACTGGGTACCTATATCTAAATAATAAGAATGTAATTCTTTATTACAATCAGGTAGTAGGTCTCAATAGAGATAAATACAGGATTTTATCTGTTTTCAAATTTGAGAAAAAAATTTAAAACTCGACCGCCATTTTTAAACGGCCGTAATTCCTTAACGAATCGTTTCCGGACATACGTCCATAGGAACTTTTTTTCTTATTTTCCGATTCCCAATTTGTATTTAAAATTTTTACATATAATCCTGAAACACCCTGTATATATTAAAAATAAAATCGTTTTCCATTAAGTATATAACACACACTCACACAGCACCCATATCACAAAAAAACCAAGCGTGCCTTCCGATTGCTGCCGACAGGTATGCAGCTTTATTTCTAACAAAAAAATTTCTACATGCCGGTTCCTTGCACATAAATTGATAATGAATGAAAAATTCTAATGTTTTCTAAGTTGTTAATCACTATTAAAGCAATGTATGAATACACGAATAAATACTGCATATTTGTATACGAGGCCACCTGGAATTTGATATTTATGAAACTATGTTGGGCTTTAGGAACTACATTTCTTTCTAGAAAACTTTCTATATTCCACATCATGGCATTAATAATTTATTATTAATAACAAATTTAACAAATTGAGAATTATAAGAGAGTGGTATGTTCCTCTGTCGAACGTTGTAGTCTAGTGAATGCAAACCTTAACGCAACACAATAGCGAGTTAATATTTGCTATTAGATTAAGTAAATAAATAACCTAACATAACCCGTAAACAGTAAGCATTTACGGTATTATAAGTTGGCGAAATAATAATTATATTTGACTGCTGCGTGGTGTATAACATTTTATCTGCTCCCACAATTCTTTATGGTTCATGAAATAAAGATTAGGTTTTATTTTTCGACATTTTTTAATCAATAATTGATTTTGACATTATTCGAAATCTTACAAAGTCGCCTTGGTTGTTTGGATTTTGTCGTTTAAAGCTACATAAAAGTTACAATTTTGCTGGTTTTGAATTATTATTTCTAAATGAGTGATTTTCAAATTGAAAGTGTAGCAAATGCTGCCTGCGAATTTTTATTGGCCGAGAAGTCGAAGGTGCGCTATAGACGAGCATTATAGAAATTTTAAGAATGGTGCCAGAACAAAAATACTGGTGTTTCTGAAATGTCACTGCTAGCATATTTCATGGAGACGTCAAGAACTTTAAAGTCACCGGCGGTTTGTGGAGTGAATACTCAATGATTAAGTCAACTATTTTCATAGAGGAGAATGTGGATATATCAAAATACCCCAAGCTGATAGCATTTTTGAAACGTAAGAATGACGGCTATACACCTAAAAAGTCAAACGTTTTTACAAGAGAACAATTCAACGAGTTTCTCGTTCAGGCACCCAATAACACATATTTGCTAATGAAGGTAGTGACGGTCTTAGGCATTGCAGGAGCATGCCGTTCTGATGAGTTATGCAAACTTACTTTGGACGTCAATTTCAAAAATTTTGATGACATATTATAGTAACAATTCCAGATTCTAAAAATGGTATGTCACGTACGTTTACAATTACTTCTCCTCTGGGTTCTGTTTTCGCCTAGAAATTCCCAATTTCACGCTTTTTTATGCGTTATCAAGCAGGTAGATGTTACAACCAACCAGTCGGCAAGAATACCCTTTCTATGATTCCTAATAAGATTGCACAGTTTTTGAAACTAGAACATCCTGAAACATATACAGGTCATTCATTCCGAAGAACATCGGCAACGTTACTGGGTAATACAGGAGTTGATGTATTAGCAATCAAGAGACATAACGGGTAGAAATCAGCCGCAATTGCAGAAAGTTATGTCGCTGACAGTTTAAGTACCTAACAAAAATGAAATAGCCAACAGGATTCTTTACAATGACACTTCAAGTCCAGGTTTTAGTAGTACTTCGCATCATGCCGTTTTAATGGATCAGTGAGATAATATTGAGCCTCCGGTGACTGAAATGGAGCAGTCAAATAATTTTGAGAAAAATGTGACAACTAAGTAAACGCGAGGGGAATAATTATCCAGATTTTATAAATGTTACTAAATGTAATAACTGTACAATTACTATAAATATACATTTATAATAAAAGAAATGTTCATCAAATACTTCTATTTATTTGTTCATAAATTATGCATTTATAACTAGAAATCGTTTTTCCCTAGGGAGGTAAGTTAAGCTTAAAAGAAGCATTTCTTGCACGCCTGTTGAACATGCAGAAAATCGCGTGCGGTACTACATAATCATACCTCGCATAATGTTTTTAGGAAACCATTAACACATGCATTATTGACTATCTTTACTTTGCTGGACAAAACAGGAAAGGTACATTTTCTGATGTTTACATGTTCTCCGTGATCTTTCAATAAGGAAGTTGCTCTAGTTTAGCATTACGCTTCCTTACTTCCTGGATGGATTTACTTGTTCTATTATTGTCTTATTAAAAGTGCGATTTCTTGTCTACAAAAACGCCAGCCTTAAGGCGTCGTATTTTCCAGAGATAGAAAAAAAAATAAGTTTAAATGCCACGACGATTTTCGAGAAAAATTAAATTAACAAAATCTCAATCTCAATATATTGATTCGTTTAAGAGATATATCTTTTATGTTTGTGAAAATATTAGAATTCTGTGGAGGCTTTTTTACAAAGTTTTTTTGAGTAGAATCTAGCTCACGAGATATTGTTTCATAACTTCTGTTTTTTCAGACAATACAAAAACTTGTTCTAATGGAAGAATTTATATATTTTTCGATATTTGAATCTGCGTACATTTACTTTTTAATTTCTTTTTCAAAATTTTGTTAAGTTTTAAGCTCCAAAAATTATTTGTTTGTGTGTTTTTTAATTCAGAGTTCCTTCTATTTTTTTCATCAAATACATTCATAGCACACTTGTGTCAAGAAATAGTGGAGTAACCAAAAAATAATAAAATCGAGCTGGTAACATCTAAACATTTTTTCTATCCTTTCGGAAAACAATAGACAATTTCAAGTGTCCAATTTGTAAAATGTTCGAATGTGGTAGTAGTATACAGTGTACACTTGTACACCGTTTGCGCGTAATCACGTCATCCGATTTTTTCTAAATAGAGCTCCTATATTTTTCGGCTAGATTCTAGGAGAAATCTGAATTCAACAACATATAACAGTTCTAACAATGTGGAGACGTTTGTTCATATCGACAATTAATTAACAAAATCTATTATCCTCTATAGCAAACTGTGCCTGTCATTGTGTATACATCGTTACGTAGAAAATGAAGGATTACGAAATAAAGAAAGTAACTTGAACATTTGTATTACATACATTTACGTTAGCAGAATATATTGAAACAGGAATTTGGCGTTCTACTTAAATAGAATTAAACATAGAGGTAATTAATCAATAGGTATATCCCTTTAATTTACTGTTAAGGAATATTTGTGATTCCATTTATATTATAATACCTTATTTTAAAAATATTTGTTTTTCTTTTATGTTAAATTTTTATTCTAAATATTCTTTAAACATTTATTTTAATTGAAATAATTTAAATCAATTCAACTCCCATTTAATTTATGAAAAATAAAAATTTTTCTTTTACAATATAATATAATAAAATAATGCTTATGAATTGGTACGTATATTGATTTCATTTTATTCGGCATTTATCATCTATTATCGTCAGAGAATGTCATTTGACGTAACTTTATGGTATAATCTAGGTCTTCAAAATAATTTAAATTAATTATCGTTAATTATCATATTTTATTTAACAAACTATGTACACGCAATAAAACATGTATATCTGTGTAACTTGAGCAGGTACTAAATTATGCATGGGATTATAAAGATTCAAGTACGAATTCGTAAAATAAATAACCGACTTTTAATTTTCACATCTAAAATTTCAATTTAAACATAATTTTTTAATGAGTAATTCAATTAGATTATTGTACAAATACGCACGGTACGTAGGAATTTATCTTTCGTAATTCATACACTGCTGAGAATTGATAGTCACTAAACAAAAATATTACGTTTTGTACAATTAGAATAATTTGATATAAATTATGAGATGTTTTATATTATACAGATGAATTACAATTACAACTTATCATTTATATGTCTGATCTACCACATGATAACAGATACCAAGTCAGTAAGTTTTTATAAGTAATAAATAATTTATCTATATCTCTAAATTTGAAATATTACGAATTGGATTTGCACTTTTCCTAAAATAAATATAAATTAAATAAAGAAATATATAATAAGCATTAAATTACGACACATTCTTAATCCCCGTAGGCGTCGACTTTAATGCGAAACATGTTGGATATAATTTTTTTCATGATCATAATATACATGTCTACTACAACTTAAATCGTCGCATTTAAAATATGCATCCGACCCGGCACTAGACTTTCTAGAGCTCTTCATTCGGAATTCCCTGGAATTACGGAAAATGCCTTCAATTTTTATTATCATCCGGATCCAGTTCGCCGTAATATTTATTATTTTATTTTTAGGTATATTCTTAAAGCAAAAATTTCCTTATTTTGTTAGTACCATTATCTTTGTGTTCATATATTTCACTTCGCATAAACGTCATGCAGACACTTAATATTTTTTTTAATATGTATTTATTTATACAGGGTGTCCGTTAAAGAATGGGCTAAACTTTATCACTAGATTCTACGACGAAAATCAATGGGGAAAAGTCATATACAATATTGCACATAAACGCTTAGTTACCGGGCGTTGAAGTTGAAAAAATAAATAACATTTTTGGGATGAGAAATTCGAATTTATCGATGATTTCGTTATATCTTTTAGAGGGCGCCACAAACGACCATTAGGTCGCATTTATACTGCCAAAACTTTTTTGTGACAAGGTGTACATATTTCACTTTGGGCTGGAAAAATCTTTTCCCCCTTTTCCTTTTAAAATCTTGTTAATGTCTCTAAAGCCAACCGTTTTCAACAAAAAGGCATTTAAATTTGTACATGCATAAAAAAATTGTTTCAAAAGTTACCCCCTTAAGAAATATAGCCTCTCAAAGTTTCCAAAAAAATATGGAATAGCGGTTGTAATTTGAAAACTAAAAAAATATATTAGTAAAATTTTATAGAAATTTTCTACTAATGCACGTGCAATAATAACTAAACCGTTTTGTCCGATTTAAATCCCATAAGTTCAATAAAATTTGGTACAAGCGTATACGTAGATGTTACGAGTTCAGTTCTTTATTAAAGGTTATTATGTACATAATAATAATTTTATTATTATCAAGTATACTAAATTCAAATTAAACCGAATACAGCGATATAATACAATTTTTTATTTTTTTGCTAACTGATGTCTTCTAATATTAAATAAAACAAATTTAGATAAAGGTAAATTTAGTTAAATCGTTTGGATCTATTTGGACCTCAACAATTTGTGACAGCTCCATATACAAGAAATATTGTGACAACTAGTATCATTTATTGATTAAGCTGCTTAAATTATTTTTATTAGCATACTGAGCATCTTACAATTAGCTTACGACACAACAAATAATTTATAGTATAGGTAATGTACTAATGTCCAAAATTCTACCACATCTTTAAACACTTTAAACATTACATATTCTAAATTGGCTTTATTAATTTCTTCATTATAAATTTTCCAATTTTCCGGGCAACTTTTTCAATTTTTCTTTCCCTGAAAACCTTATTCGGACTATTACGAACATTTAAAAAAAAAAAATAGCCAAATCGGTCTAGCCGTTCTCAAGTGATGCGCTTATCAATGAAGAAACGTAGCCTAGGGGAAATGTCGGGAAATGTAAATTATAACATTTTTGTGGGAAAATAAAAGAAGAAAAGCGACAATGGGCTTCACTTGTGGGGAAATCGTATAATCTGGCATAAATATTTTAAATTTAATTATTTAAAAATTTAAAGGTGTTAGGTACACATATTATTCTGAAGTATAGGCGCTTACTGTCTTCTTATCAGGATCTGCAATTATAATTAAAGAAAATTCGCGGATAAAAAATAAAATAAAATAAAATAAATAACTTATAAATGTAGGCTGGGCCAAAGTCGATACTAATTTTTTTTCCCTTAATATCTTTTGAAAAAAGTAATTAAGATGTCACTTGCCCGATTTTCAAGAGAAGTTGAAAAGGGGAAAACGGCATCTCGATATCTTGATTCGTTTAAGAGAAAGAAAACGTTTCTCTTTTTTAGAAGTTTTTCTATCATTCGATTAACTTTTTCATTTGAGAAATAATTTAAATTTAATAGGGGTTTTTGTTCCGTTTTTTGAGTAGAAATCAGTGGACAATGCGATATTTTTCTATTACCTACGGTTTCTTACCGTAGGTTCTTACTTTCTACTCGTATTACTTAAGTTAACAGAAACATATTTTAAACGTGGAACTGATTATTATTTATAGTTCAACTGTTTCATCATCTAATTCAATACGCCATTTTTTGTATCAATATGTCATATACATTCATAGTACGCTTAACATGTGTAGGAAATAGTGTTCACCCGCCGAAATTAAGTTTATATAAACATCACGTATGAACGATAAGGCGACACGGCCGACATGAATAGAGAGGCAATGAAAAGGCGCGAGAACAGTTAGTGAATTCTCAGCATTAGTTGGCATAAGATGTGTTTTCTGTACAATTAAGTAATATATGTATATTAGTTTATCTACCTTTTATTAATTGGAGAATTCCAATTATCTTACAAAGTCAGAAGTGGGATTGTTTATTGTTTGTGTAAACTCACGTGCACGTAAATATAGTGCCTGACAATGAGTACACCTGAACCACAGCCGTCTACATCGAGGAAGCGCTCGTTCGAGGACAGCGGGGACAAATGGAAACATAAATATAAACAATTGCGGCGAGAGTTTGATGATTTTCGCAAAAAACAAAAACGGCGGCCGAGAAAGGATAGTCTCAATCTCAATGAAAATTCAAGAACGAACATTGGAGCTGCAACGCCACTACAACAACTAAGGAGGCATCAGTTGAGTGATAACATATGTAGTAGTGAAATATCTCACGAGAGGATAATTTCATATACAAGGCCCAACGTTGGGGATGAAAAACCTGACAATAAAGATAACGTCATTGAAGATTGGGCAAAGAAAGTTGAAGAGATTATGCGTCGGTACAGTTGTGCACGAAAATGACGCGACGAGGCTGGCGACTTTGCGGTTACGCGGCCACGCCCGGGAGTGGTTTGAAGGACAAAGTCACGCGATTGTGACATGGAGTGACAAGAAGCAGATTATGCTAAAAAAATTTAAGACTGTAATTCGACTTTCAGCTAAAACGAGCAGTAAATTACGAGGCTCGAGCGGGCCAGTCCTTAGGTGATTATTGTTTTCAAAAGTTACAGAAACTACAAGCACTACGATGTGATGTTAGTGACGAGTGTTTGATTGATGCTGTTATAGGGAGGATTAAATACGAAAATGTAGCACGTACTTTAAGTTCAATGCAGTTTGTTGACACAGATGATATGTATTCCAGAATGCGCGCAATGAGACAAGTGCCACCTCTATTGACGCAAAAGCGTGGAATTGAATCTACGGAGCAAGGCAATGTAACAGGTCAATCACCGGGACGCTTCCAGAGATTGACAGGGAACAGAAAATTTCCAGTTACTTGTTTCAATTGTAATAAGCAGGACATAAAGCTGAAAATTGTCCAAGGCCACGTTTGCAATGTAAGAAATGTCACAGGCTAGGGCATTTGGCTGAGAAGTGCTGAAAGAAATTTGTAGAAAATACAAACGAAGTAGATGTAACTGCAGTAGATAAAGAGCCAATAAAAAATGTTTATTGTGTCAGCAAGAATCAATAATATAAAAGTGAAGTGTCTAATCGATTCAGGTAGTTCAAGCACTCTCATTAGACTATCGGTGACACAAAGACTAAAATTGAATTTAGTCCGCGGAATAAAAAACATAATACGCAGCTTTATGGGAACAACCACGATAAGTGATACAAATGCCAATGTAAATATCCATGTAATGGACGTGGCAGCTACAGTTTGTGCAATTATCATGAATGACGTGGAACTTCTACATGATGTTATAATAGGGCGAGACTTTTTGGACCAGAAACACGTTTTACTCGTAAAACGACGAGATCGTGTAATTTTGCGTGCGTTGCCGGACTTAAAGCACAAGGTCTCTCAGGAGATCATCGGTGTTTGTGCTAGTGATGTTTTTAAAACGAATGATATAGTGTTCGGTGACATCAAAGATGACGATAAGACTGAGTGCGTTAAGTTACTTAACAAATTTGCAGACTGTGTAGCATTTTCAACGAGCAGTTTAGGCAAAACAAACGCGATAACTATGAACATAAAATGTGTAACAGACGAACCTATTGTATATCGACCATATCGCATGCCACAGTCAGAAAAGACAATTTTGCGTGAAATGATTAAAGTGCTGCTAGACAATGAAATGATTCGTGAATCATGCTCCCCTTATGCTAGCCCAATAAAATAAGCTCACACTAAAATTGAGTAAATGCGCGTTCTTTCAAACTTCCATAGATTACCTGGGGTACGAAATTAGTGCAGAAGGTGTAAAACCCGGTAGACGGAAGATAGAAACCATACTCCACATGCCTGTGTCAGAAAATGTCAAGCAAGTGCGTCAGTTTATCGGCTTGGGAAGTTATTTTCGAAAGTTTGTTGCAAATTTCGCAGTACTGGTCGAGCCATTAACACGTAAAGATGTTCCATGGGATTGGGGCGAAAAGCAAATGAATGCTTTTGAAAAGGTGAAAAATATATTAACTACGCGACCTGTGCTAGCTATATTTGATCCGAAATTACCAACAGAACTTCATGCCGATGCCAGCAGTTTAGGAGTTGGAGCTGTTTTACTACAATTTAAGGGAAACGAAAAACAAGTTGTAGGCTATTTCATTCGTACGAATTGGAAATGTTAGCAGTTGTGTACGCTCTATGATTATTTCGATTATACGTATTGGGTTTAAGTATAAAGGTTGTAACCGACTGTAACGCTCTCTGCACAACGTTTACGAAGAAGGACTTATTGCCTCGAGTGGGCAGATGGTGGTTGGAGGTGCAAGAATACACTATAAATAAAGAGTACAGACCAGGGGCAAGAATGGCTCACGTGAACGCCTTGAGCCGCAACCCCGTTAGAGTTTTTGAAGTAAGCCAAGTAGACGTGACAGAAGCAGATTGTATTTTAGCTGCGCAAATCACAAGTGGCGACAGGTTCAAGTCGCAAGTTGATGCCGAAATATAAAGGACCTTATCGAGTCACCAAAGTGTTATTTAATGATCGCTATGAAGTGCAAGATTTGAGAAAGAGAAATAAACAAAAGCCAACGGTAATGGCGGCTGAGCGGTTAAAGCTTTGGGAAGGAGTAATTAATTAATGCAGAGACTGTAGTGCGGGTAAAATATTTATACAATAAGTTACGAATGTTAGTAATGCAGGAGTTGCGTACACCATTTCAAACGAATTGTGAAGCGTTGTGTACGCTTGAAGTACAAGAAATGCAGGAGTTGCGTAATCCACTTCAAATGAATTGTGAAGCGTTGCGTACGCTTACAGTACAAGAAATGCAGGAGTTGCGTACTCCACTTCAAATGAATTGTGAAGCGTTGCGTACGCTTAAAGTACAAGAAAATCAGGAGTTGCGTACTCCATTTCAAATGAATTGTGAAGCGTTGCGTACGCTTAAAGTACAAGAAATGCAGGAGTTGCGTACTTCATTTCAAAAGAATTGTGAAGCGTTGCGTACGCTTAAAGTACAAGAAATGCAGGAGTTGCGTACTTCATTTCAAAAGAATTGTGAAGCGTTGCGTACGCTTGAAGTACAAGAAATGCAGGAGTTGCGTACTTCATTTCAAAAGAATTGTGAAGCGTTGCGTACGCTTAAAGTTGCGTACTTCATTTCAAAAGAATTGTGAAGCGTTGCGTACGCTTGAAGTACAAGAAATGCAGGTGTTGCGTACTCCATTTCAAATGAATTGTGAAGCGTTGCGTACGCTTACAGTACAAGAAATGTAGGAGTTGCGTACTCCACTTCAAACGAAAATAAGAAGCGTTGCGTACGCTTGCAGTATAAGTAACGTAGGAGTTGTGTACTTCACTTCAAATGAAATGTGCAGTACAAGTAATGCACTTCAAACGAAAATATGAAGCGTTGCGTACGCTTATAGTACACAAACTGTTGCAAACATTTAAATATAAAGCAATAAAAGGAGCTGCGTACTCCTATTTCAAACAGAATATTATACTTAAATGTTTTATGGAGCTGAGCACTCCTTAATTTTGACCTGCTAAAGACGCAAATCGCTACATTTTAGAGCTGCGGCCTTTTCCTCAAATGTTGTCTTCAAATATATATCATGTGTAGTGTTGCGTACACTCAGTACAAACGTTTTGTAATGTTGAGCATTCTTTGAATGTCGGCCGACAGGAATAGAGGCAATGAAAAGGCGCGAGAACAGTTAGTGAATTCTCAGCATTAGTTGGCATAAGATGTGTTTTCTGTACAATTAAGTAATATATGTATATCAGTTTATCTACCTTTTATTAATTGGAGAATTCCAATTATCCTACACATGGTTCATATGTTCAAAATAAATTTTCCGCATATTTCGAAGATCGAAAAATATAGGTATTTATTACATTTAAAAAATATATTTGGAAAATCTCATTACTGAGAAAGTAGTGTAGCTTTGATTAAATGGCCTTGTTCGCAGAATGCAATTTCCAACCGATTTCAAATTTTGTGTTCTGCGAACAGATTAAAAATGCTGAAGTGAATCGTGACTGAATGACCATAACCTATAAGTATTTATTTATTTCAAATTTATGTTTACGACTTATTTTGAACAGATTCATCGTCTGTTTATCACTTATATTATATTATTTGATTTTCTTGTACTTGGCAGCATAGAACAGCGCTAGTTCAAGAGAGTGTGCACAGTGCACACGTAAGAAACCAAAAATTTGTTGGGAATCAGCGAATTATTTTGATGGTTGGAAACCAGTCCACAACTCATGTTTTGTTTTGCGAACATCAAATTTTTGTCAGGAGGCATGAATCATCGCTGTGCTAGCGCTTTTGACTTATCACGCATGTGTCATACAGTTGCTGCTAGTTTCTGACTGCTGTGCGAACAAAGCTATCTTGCTGATAAGGCAAAACTAAATTTATAAAATTAATTCCTCGACTGATTCTTCCGGTGCATTCAAAATTTTATTTGTGGCAGAGATATTAAGTTAAGGGCAAAATGTATTAAAAGAAACCACTAAAAAAATAATTGCAGATAATATGTCAATTGATTAATTAAAAAATATAGGCGAAATATATGTTTTGTCATTCTTTGTTTGTCAGCGGTCACAAACAGCTAAGGTTTGGGCACAGAAGACTACATGATCAATGTTTGTCGCAACAGACAGCACTCTACGAGCCGAAGCATTTGGATATTAAATTCTTTATCTAAAAAAGCATATTCGCCTTGAACAATTTTTGAATTTCTTTAAATAATGATTTTGTTACTTATTCTTTACAATAATTATTTATAACTATTAACTTATTAATTTTTTAAGTTAAATATATCTAAGTAGCACATAGCACTGCAACAGACCTTGGACCAGAGCCTCGCACAACGATGTCGAGCATAGTAATTTTGGACCCTCGCATTGCGCACGATAAACGAAGAAAAGCTAATAAGCAGTAAAAAACGCTGACTATATTTTCTAGGCATAAAGATGTCCGACTACGAAGATGAAGAAAAACTCATGTTTAAAATGCTAAAGTTAGTAAGTAATTAAAAATATACTGTCTTTGAATGTTGAAGCGCGGTACGACAATAAAGATGTTGTGGGTACCCATG
Organism: Anoplophora glabripennis; assembly: GCF_000390285.2. Lineage (NCBI taxonomy): Eukaryota > Metazoa > Arthropoda > Insecta > Coleoptera > Cerambycidae > Anoplophora > Anoplophora glabripennis. The sequence goes on from NW_019416921.1 coordinate 144,546, forward strand.
TCCGCAAGTTACCCATTTTAAGTATTACGTCCAGAGCGCCAGCCTGACGCCGGACAGCCTAACCGTTGCAAGCGACAAGAAACAATGTGCAACGCGGGATATGGTTCCCGGAAGAGAACCACGGCAGATTGGCGCCAAGGACCAGATACTTATACCTGCGAGGGACTCCACACCACGACGACTCTCCAGCGAACGCTCGCCCCAACAATATATCTTTTTCTCTACACTTTTGTTTTCAATAAAATACCGTTATTTTCCCGTTGAGAGAAAGTTTTATTTGCTGCACACCGAAAGCAACTCTCAATGTTATTGGGTTATGCTCTATTCGAGACACTGGTCTAAGATTTGATGCCGTGCTATGTGCGGTACTCCATAATCGCATTTTAATTAATAAGTAGGTACATAACAATTCTCGATATTTTATATATTTTATAATGTTAAGAAACGTTAATGAAATCATTTGACATTTTGTAACTTAAAGTTGAATTTAAACCATTTGGCCCTTCTGACAATTTATGTAAAACAAATTACAATAAAAGAATGACAAGTTCCCGAAGTATTTCGAACTATTTTGGTGCTTTATGTGACCTTGCATTTTAGAATGGTGGCCTTAAAATAAAGTCATTGACCCCATCTTTTGTAAAAAAATCTAAATAAAATCAAACAAAATAAAATTATAAAGATCTTACAATAGGTACTAAATTTTTAGATACCTACCCACACACTTTAGAAATTCTGTTAAAATATAATAAAATCTCTACTAAGACATATTTTAAAGGTGATAAAATACACCTCACAAGTATTAATGTAAGATTGCAACATCACATATGAAGTAACCAAAACATAAAGCTAAAATATATTTCACTGTCAATGACTCCAAATCCCTTTGTATTAAAAATAATTGTCGCATTTGACTACAAAATCATAAGAAACATAATTAACAAACGCTTCTATTAGCTACCTATATACTTTATCCAGCAATGTGAAGTCCATACCTACATATTAGTTGGAATATCACAGAGGTATTCTATTATGATTAGATACTACCTCAAAAAGAATATTGTTCCTTTTAAGCTTTGTACCAAATTACACACACTTTGTTGTGAAAATAAGTAAATTAATTGGAGTTTATTAGATTATTATTTTATATTTGCAAAAATCATATATGTACAATTGTTCATACAATTCAATGGACATCAATTTAAGCAAATACTGAAAACGTCTACTAACATAATTCATTTAAGCAAGTAACCTCCACCACAATCTAATAACCCTATGGCATCTAAAATATATTTTATTGGCAATGTGACCCCAGGCTGTTGATATAATAATTAGGTAATAAATAATTCAAATTTCTGAAATTTACTGAAATGAAAATTCCCTACTCAAAACATAAGTTAGTACATAAAATTAATTAAAAATAAAACAGTTGTTAGATATATTAATTAATTCAATCTACAAGAAATCAAATAAAAATATTATTGGGGTTAAAAAAACATGCAATGTAAGATGCTGTATTCAATTGTTAGAGTAAAACCCTCAAACTTCTATCACTTACAAAAAAAGGAAATGGTCTGTCAGATTTGTTTGACTTTGTATTTCTGGAGATGAGTTTGTATTCGAAAAATGGTCTTGGCAGTCCTAATTTCAAAACAACTTATTAAAAATTGCATATGTTTAAAAAGAATTTTTCTTTAATAGTAAAAACGGTAGAATAAAATTAGCAGTCCTTCATGGCAAATAAGAAAATTAATGATGAATAATAAAGTATTACTATGCTACAACTACAAAGAATAGGTAATTTCATTTTTTACTCAATCCAATGTCATTTCTTTCACTAACGTACTTTTGCTAAGCTAGAAGCAGATTAGGAAGTTTATAGCAAAATAATTAAATTATATCTTATATAGGTATATTAATATTTGATAGTTATTTTCTCTTTTTAGTATAATTCCGTGAACTGAGACTCACAATGGGAGATCGATAGTAACAATAATAATAATAAGACTAGACTATGCACAATTCCAGTGAAAGTTCCAACAAAAAAAAAAATAATATAGGTAACACAAAATATTTACCTGCAGGTTTAAAAAACAATCCGAAGATAAAATGTTTTTTTTTTAATTTTCAGATTAACCTTTTACAACAAATAAAAAAAAACAGACCCTTGAAAATGAATGGAATTGTAATAACAAATTATATAATCTGAACGTCAAAGAAAGTTGGGTTGTAATACATAAAAAACATTATGTGAAAGAATACAAAGAGATGCTGCAACTATTAGATGTTATACTAATGTTGACAACATTAATACATAGGCAATGTAGTTTTTATTAATGATCATAATTACATTAATAAATTAAGTAAATCTCGAATAGAAGATGTAGATAACAATTAAAAGTTTAATGATTTTTTGATAATATAAAAACACCAGCGACATTAAATTTACTGAAGTTTGCCTCATATTTATTCAAACTCAATCATATCAGATAAAATAAATAATTAAAATAAAAACAGAAATCCATAAACATTGAGGACAGTAGTTTTTTAAGTGAATGCTATAGGTATTTTAATTATTTATACCAGTAAAAGGAAAGGAAGCTATTTAAAAATCATTATATAGGCAATTCAATGTGAAATACAATGAAGAAAGAGACTGATCCCATAATTTTTAAGGTATCCAATAAGCCCATGAAGCCATAGAAAACACACTCAGTGAAAATGAAATTTATTTATTAAGAATGAAATCGTTAGCAGTTATTAAAATCTATAGAGAAAAAATCTATTTCTACCTATTATCTCATTTTACCTAATACAACTTATCAAATTTGTAATAACCCTGCAACTTGGAATTAAAAATTGACAATTATTCCAAAAAAAAAATGATTTTCAGGAAATTATTCCTTAGATTATTTTAGGCTCAAAACTACCACTGCTATCTATGACACTGTATGTCCACTTTCGGAGCTAATAACATAGACTTAGGTAACACCCTGTATATTAACTGGAAAAAATCAACTTGTTTTCCCCTTATTGAAATTTTCTTCATAACCACAAATATTCAGTCAGTCAAAGAATAAATAAATACTTACTTTAAACTAATTAGAATACAAAACAATATTGAGGTATAATATTTACATGTTAAATAAAATTGTTTACTCAGAATGACAATAAAATATATTACTTTCATATATTTGTTACTTGAAGCTTTTGATATACCACTTTGATACTTCAGTATATTAGTAGACAGAGCTATTAAACCGAGTAGTAAAAAAACCTATCTAGCAACTTGGTAATTTTTAAAATATATAAAAAGATAATGATTAGTAAAGTAATAAGAAATAATATTTTTATTAATATTAATATTTTTAATATTTTTTATTGGTATGGTGTTTATGTTGTAGAAAATTCCAAAGCTGAGCCTAGAGGTTGTGCTGAGCTGAGCTGAGCTGAGCTGAGCTGTGGTGCTCTTTGCATTTATCTACGTCTTTAAATTTCAAAATACTATTTTTGATGACAAAAACAGATATTTTCTACTTCTCAACATAAATAATGATCAATGAACATCATTTTCCATCAATTTTTTAAGAGATATGTACCTATATTTTAAGAGAAACAAAAAGCACCTGTCTATCTAAATTTGTTCCTCTACAATCTAAAATTCAAATTGTGAAGGCAAATAAACATAGAACCTACACCATGACTTGTATGCTCTGGGCAAAATTTTTAAATTTTCTACACTACGTTATTAAAATATACAAAAATTAGATAATGCCAAACAAAAATTAAGAATTATTAAATTATTTTCTTTGAAAAAATGACACGATCGTATAAAAAAAAATAGAAATACATAATTATTTTCACCATTTGATTACAAGATTGAAAATATGTAATTGTATATTTAATTATTCCTTAGAACCAAGTTACGTAGAAAGGGTTAAGGACTGCTAATATTGTCTAAATGTTAATTAAATACAGCATCTTTTAATTGAGTAATTAAATGATTTGGCATATCTGTTTAAAACACTTACATTCGCTTTGACAAAAATAATAAGAGTATTTCACAGCAATAAAGTCACAACATTCGCAGTTCTTAAAAACAAAAATCTATTCTAATAAATTATATAGGACCTACTCAATACCGCACCTTGATATACATCAATATCTTAAAATAAATATCCCCTGTATCCTGTAAAATTATGTATTTATGACATGGCGTAATATTCATTTGGTTTGTAACTTGTAACACAAAACGTGTTATTATTTGAATCTTCAAATTTTTATTTACTGGTACAGAATAGAAGGGTAATTACTGGAAAGAATGTTGGGACTATTTGTTATACATTTAAAAAATACCTATATATAATTATCACAAATAGATACCAATATATCATGCTAGGTGAATTAATTTAATAATTTTAGATATACTCACTTCATCGAAGAAGACTTGGGTTTTGCGCAATATCTGCTTAAGTTCTGTTAATTCCAAAAAATTTCTCTTCAGTGCTTCTGCATTCTGATTAACTTCCCGAAGTTCGTTTTCAAGTTTCTCAAATGTGGCCTAATAAGAAAAATATTAGATTGGTTAAAAATAATTTAATGCCAATTTTTACCTCTAAATCAATCATTTCTCTAGGTTGAGGAGCTTCTGGGTTTTCCCCTGTATCAAGCATAGGAATACCATCTTTCTTTATTTCCTTTTCTAGGTAACGCAATTTTCTTTCCATTTCATCGCAACGCCTCACTTCATTAACAAATTTCCGTTGGAAAGCGTTCACATCAGGATTTAGCTATGCAGTTAGACAAATATTTATTTGGATTAACCAATGCAATTTTATACTTACATCTCTAAATTGGACAAGGCCGAGTTCACCAAGTTCCGATACACAAGCATATGCAGCTTCACTTTGCAAAAATAACTGACATAGTGTCATTTCAGCACTCCGAAATAAGGAGCCCATTTTTGTAGTTTTTTGACACACTTTACCCTTGAACTAATAAAAATACAGTATACTGAACAATACAACACTTTTATGTAGATCAACTTGTACTTCCTATTTCCAATTGAAAGCGAATGAGTAATGACAGCGATATTCCACTCCTCAATTCCACCCCTCTTTAGAAGCAATGGAGTCGACGTCGACGTAGTAGTTTTCCTTTATGTTATTATACATGCGCACTTGATACTGACAGCATAGAGCATACCGTTTTATCGTGTTCCGTTATCCGTGCGTTTAACAACCTCTTTATTAAATAAAATTTTATTAAATCTAAGGAAAACAAAACATGTACTAGATCTACGAATCCTACGAATACGAATTAATTACCTAAAAAAAAAATAATAATAATCGTTAGGACTCCGCCCATAAAAAATATTGACGAAACTCGGAGTGGGCGACACCTGTTGACGTTTAGTGAAATCACAGCATATTGCATACCTAGTCGATCAATATCAAGACAATTTCGAACATATTGCAAATCTCCAGTTTCGGATTAGTTTGGTTGCGTATTCCATTTTATAGCCTCTGCCTATTTCTCTTGAAGGTATCATTTCTAATAGCTGTTTTACATTGACAATTTATTGATCAATTAATTCATGAGAAGTCGCTTCATCATGAAATTGGACAAGTGTAATGCACCAAATCTGCTGTCAAATAACTTCATGAATTTATTCATCAAGTTCTTGACGAATTAGAGCATGTTCTAATTTTCTTCGTGAAATTCGGAAGTACCAACCCAACAGATTTCTAGCCTCAGATCAGTAATGAGGTTACGTTATTGGAATTTGTAAATAAGTGTGTGGCGTCGTACTGGTTTTGCATTGTTTTTACTGATTTGTTACTTACAAACACTAAGATTTATATAATATGTGTCAAAACGGTACCGCTGTTGTATCACTACAATTATGAACGGAAAGGTGACATTTTTTAAATTTATTGCTTCTTTGACTCATTGGTAGAACTGATTCATACATCAAAAAACTTGACAAAGTCCAGGCCCGGTCTGGCCAGGTCGGGCAGTCGGCAAAACCGTAACTTGAAAAGAAAAAAGAAGAACGTAAAAATGAAAATGTAATCTTTTATAGAAATGGGATTTTCCCAGGTCAAAAAAATAACACAAATTTTATTATTTTACCCTATACCCCTATAAACAGTGTACCTACAGGAAAGAAAGAGAGACATAAATATATATTCAAAACCGTAAGCCCTTTAAAATAATAACTCCTTTATCTATAAGCCGTGAGTTTGGAGGAAAACGAGAGAAATTAATATCTTCCAAACTGTAAATCTTTTAATCTTATAGTAACCCTTTACCCTATAGTCGTATAAGTTATGTGCTCGGAAGAAAAAATGAGAATATAAATAATAACCGAGTTTATTACCTATATTAATATAGGTAATTTTATATAATTTTAAAACTAATAATAGTTTGAACGTAGCCTATAGAGAGTATAGAGTTATAGCGTAAATAAAATCTGTGAAATCTATTTATTCATTACGAGCTTGTAAAATTATATATGATAACTATCAAGAAGTTTAGTGTATGATAGGGAGACGTCGACTTGTCAAATTGAAGATTATGACGTAACATCTATACTGTTCGTTTTGCAAAGAGATCCTTTCAATTTTTGTTTCAAATTGCTGGTATATTGCTTTAGATCACGAAAAATTTATTTAATATTAATTATTACTACATATATTTTCGACTGGAATAATTTTATAATCTATAATCGAGCTATTCAAATACATATAACGCATCAGTCGAAGCATTAAATACAGCGTACAGTGTTGCCATATTTCCTTTCATTGGATCAGATGTTTGTTCAAATTTGTCAAAACGTTATCTATTCATTCCATTATCTCAATAATTACATTGTAAGTGCATATTTTTATTGTTTTAAAATGTTTAGTAATATTTAATTCTTTAATTACAATTTTATTTTTCCGATCCTAACCATTTTTAAGAGCAATATTCACGTTTGATTAAAGTTTTTACCCAACTCCCTAAGAGCCTGTGTAAAAGAGCATAATTTTTAAAATCATTTTTCAAAAAAACTACGTTGTCAATCGATCTGATATTTTTACACAAGTCAGTTTGCATATTTATTAATAGATTTCAATTGCTTTGAATATATTCTTACCATTTTTCTTTTGGTATCGAACCTCCTTAAGTACCTATATTCCCACAGATAGCGGCATAGCGCTTGAAATGAGCTTTAATTTGAACTGCAAATAGATATTCGTAGATTGTAGCCGGAGAAATGACGATTCAGAGACCTATCAGAATGAGTTTTTTTCTGTTAAAAAAAATATTTAAAAACGGAATAAGTAGGTACTGCAAGGGTAAGTATATTAAAAGTATATTTTTAATATTTTAAAGATGGTGCTTGAAATAACTAATAAGCTTTAATTTGAGCTGCAAATAGATGGGAGAGTTTGTCTTGCAAATTCGATCCAGATGAAAACATGTAAATAGCTTCTGTCATGCCTGCCGCGTTTGCGCGTTGCACGCTGCGTAAGTGAGACAGAATCAATTTATAAATTAAAATTTGAATAAAATTTTTATTACATAAAAATCGTAGACAAACTTATTTTTGCAAAGGTAATGAAATCACCTTGTAAAGAAACTTGCAGATATAAATGCAACAAAATAATAAATGAAGAAGCTAGAAAAGTCATTTTTGACGAATTTTGGAACCTTGGATATCATACTCGGCAGTGGGATTTTTTTGTAAGGTGCGTGACACAACGAGAAAAAAAGCAGGTGACTGTACATAATAAATATTCCAGAAGGAATTTCTCTCGCAATTATAAGTTTGTCATTGACAATAATGAGAAACAAATTTGCAAAACGATGTTCTTAAATACGCTTACTTTCTGAAACAGTTGTAAGCACCGCTTTGCAAAAAATTGACGAAGGTGGTACTGTAGAACGGGATAGAAGAGGAAAACACAACACTAGACCGCATAAGAACCCGGTTGCTCTAATAAAAAACATTATGGAACACATAAAACTTTTTCCACATATGCCTTCTCATTATACAAGAAAAAACTCAAAACGAATGTACTTGGAAGAAGGTTCGAGTATTTCACGAATGCACAGAATGTATTTAGAATATGCAAAACAACAAAAATGGGATGCAGTAGCAACACTCAAACAGTACAGAGATACTCTTACTTCGAAATTTAATATAGCTTTATATAAGCCAAAAAAAGATCAGTGTTCCGTGTGTAGTGCCTATAAGAATACAGATCCCGAGAAGAGAACAGAAAAATGGAAGATGATTGTGATAATAATAATTTAAACAAAATCGCGGTTCGAAATCTGAAAGACATTGATAAAGAATTTTCGAAAAATGATAAATTTCTAATAACAGCATGCTTTGATTTGCAGAAGAGGTTATAGTAACGCCCAAGTCAGCGATTTTTATTATAAAAGTAAAATCACAACATACAACTTTACAATTTATGATGTAGGTAGCAATCAAGGCTATTGCTATGTATGGCATGAGCAAATATCGAAGAGAGGACCGGATGAAATTGAAAGTTGTTTATGGATCTTTTTAAAAAGTGTTAAAGAAAATGGCATACGAAAGGTTATTCTTTTATTCCGACAATTGCGGTGGTCAAAACCGTAATCGTTTTGTTTTTGCGATGTTTGCTTATGCATCAATGACTTTTGACTTGAAAATAACACACCGTCTTATTGAAATTGGCCACAAGCAGTAGAATAAAATGACAGCATGCATGCTGTGATTGAAGTTGCAAAAAAACGTCACTCTGCTATATATACACTCCTGATAGTCCTGATCAGTGGATTAGTCTAATAAATATGGCCAAAGTTACTGCCCCACAGTACAAAGTAAAAGAAATGTCTCAAGAAGATTTTGTAACTTTTAAACCAATGGTAAAGAAACAAAACTGGAAAAAAGATATTACTGGAGAGGCTGTAAAAATCAGCAAAATCAGAGAAATCCATTGCAATCCAGTCTCCCAATAAAGTATTTTATGTGTATAATTTTAGAAAAAATCATAACGAACTAGACACGCAAACGCGAAGAATATCAATTTCCAAGATTATATCAAGATTTGCTGCCAATTTATGGTTAAAAAATTAAGCGGTCTTTTGGGTCTGTGTAAGGCTAATTTGATACCACCGATGTATCGTGGATTTTACAACTCCCTTCGGCCTGCTAGTAAGACTGACCACCAGGAAGAAAGTAATATTGACCAAGAAGATGACTGACTCTAAATCGTAATAAATTTTCCTTTTATGTCATTATTGATTATTAACAATTTTTTTTTATCTAAAAATAGAACATGTTTAATTTTACTGTAGCTTATTAGTTTAGCAAGTTATATCTCAATACAAATTTTGTCCACGAAAACTGTAGTAACTAATTCAAAATCCATTTTTTTCTTATCCTAAACTATTTCATTTAGACCATCAATAATTAATTAAGACCTAAACAATAATTACTATGTTAAAGAAGAACGATTTAGCTCTTGTAATAAAAAAAATAACGAACATTATTATTTTCTCAACTATTCAAATGCAATTATCTCAGTATAACCAAATTTGAGATACGACAGTTTTCCCTGGGAGAGTCGATATGCACCCTAATAACAGACAAATCCAAATAGGCCCCGATTTCGATTTTTCCCGACGACCCCCGAATGAGTCAGACCGGGCCTGACAAAGTCTGTAGCAGTGTAAAACCACACTGTTTACCAATAAATTCGTGAATTAATTCATGAAGAACTTCATCAATTTATTCATGAATAAATTGTCAATGTAAAACAGCTATAATAGAAAATAAAATATTATTTACAGATGTTTGTGAACTATAAATATGTAAATGGATAATACGCATTGTGCAGACTTCAAATTTAAAATATCTTGGGAGTCAATATAGTTTTTTTTTCAAGAATGAAGTCGTATGTTATAGTAGATATGTGTAGTATGAGTGAGTAAAGAAAAGAGTAAACTACCATATGACAACAAACTAAGGCTCACCAATATTCAGTCGCGAAAAAAGACTACTGTTATTTTTAAAGTTCGCTTGGCATTTGGTTCGTCTTGTTTTTACTAAAGAAATGTCTGAAGAAATTATCACGGCATCTTCTTGCATAATTATTGCGGAATCATTGAAAACAAATAAGAATAGAAATAAATGAAGATATTTGAATGTCGAAGATCGATATAGGGCATTGGACCTTGACAAGGAGTATAGAACAGTTCAATCATTTTTGCAGAATGTCCTATTCGGATTTTGAATTTTTACTCAGAAAAATTGGTGCAAAAATTTGTAGTCTATAAATTTTCGAGAAGTAACATCGATTTTTAGCAACCAGATATTTTTATACGAGTCTTATGTAGGTATCTTTTTAAGATATCCAAGCAAGTTATTTCTAAAATAATTCCAGTAGTTTGTGTTGCATTAGTGGAGGCATCTTTTTTAAACATTGTTATGATATTCGAAGGATTCCATAATAATTCCTCTCTTCCGTAAGCTTCAATCATAGAAAATATAGTACTAACGTTAGTACTATATTTTCTATGGCTTCAATTAATTTAAAAATACGTTCAACCGTCCTTTCAAAATTTTCAGACATTTTTACTTAAAAAAAGCACAGTGTACTGCAAGCTTGGAGTTCTGGTTAAAAAATCAGACACTGACTGAATTGTTGTTCGTTCGGCCTTCGTTCGCTCACTCACCTTTAAACGGCCCCACAGACTTCGTTCCATTGGTATGAAGCAATTAACGTATCTAACCGATACAGATTTTGAACGACGCGACGCGACGGTGAAACCGTACCGCCTTTTTCTCTACACACTGCGTGCCTGGCATGTTCGAGCAGATTCATGCGGCCCAATTCGTGCGAATTGACCGAAGTCTGTGGAGCCCTCTAAAGTAATCATCATCAAAACCTACGACATATCAGGAGCAGAGATATAGAGTACTACTCTATATCTCTATAGAGTATAGAGAGTATATCTCTATCTATAGAGATATCTATATCTAGATCTAGATATAGGTGCCTGGAAATGATGAGCAAAAAATTCAGGGAATAATTCTAGACCGAAAATAAATGCTACCTCTTTCTATAACATTTTTTCCAAAACTGATTATTAATGGAGTTACAGGGTGTTAAAGTTAAATTTTATTTGCAGTTTTTTTGCAATACCTTTTGCCACACTCATAATATTTTGACGAAATTTCGTATATGGGAGTTTTTCGGGATGAGGATTATAAATTTGCCTACCGTTTTTTCGCATTTTGTAGAGGGCGCCACATACGAGCCTTTATTTTGATTTGAATGGTTCCAACTTTTTTGTGCTACACTTTATGCGACTTTTGACTGAATATTTTTGTTCTCCTAACCATTTGACATAAAAAAGTTATACTTTATTTGTTTCGATAAATCTAACCGTTGTCGAGAAAAACGCTAAAATAACATTGCTTGCATGTGATGAATACGAAATAATTTTAATTTATTTTCTACATTAAACATAGCATGCTTTGGAAACAAGCGCTTAGTTGCCTTGGAAATAAGTTTGTGGAGAATTAGTTTTGACAGAAAGTATTTTTTGTGAAAATTTGTTGTTACGCTGATGGTGGTTAATGCATACATTAGAAAGCATGGGAAGAAACTCTACCGCGCGCGATCGCGACTAGCACGGTCCGCGACGGGACGGGACCGCGACCGTCTAATGCGTTCTGTTTTTTGAAAAAGACGTGTAGACCATGGACTTTATTCTTGAATTATAGGGAGTAGAAGGAACGAAAGAAAGGGGGCGTGTCTCTACTAAAAATCATTAATCGGTTTCTTCTATCATTACTCAATAGAAGTAATGATAGAAGAATTGTTCCCTATTTCTTCTACTGATATTTTCGGGGGAACAGGCAGGGATCAGTAAACCTAACCCTATATTTTTGACATGTTTCACAAATTACGAATTCCATAATCTGTCTGTGATATCTCTAGTTACTGTTTTGTGGTGATATCCTTCGAGAACTTTGAGGAAACGTTCGTATAATGGCCGTTTTCTTTTACTCATGATTTCGGAATCATAACGTGTTACGATCCGATGGAAACCAATCATATTGCTAGATTTCGGATCGTAACGCGTTATGATTCCGAAATCATGAGTAAAAGAAACCAGCAAATTTGTGTTTACTTGACGGATTGGACACGGATAAAATCAACGAATTCTAACCGCGCCGCGCCATTATTCCATGGCTAGAAATTGGCTTCAATGATTTGGGAGCCTTCGTAGGTGGGCCCCATCCGTCGTCTACCCCGACCGCAAATGCGGCCGGTGTAGGCGCTTTGTGGGACCTCCTTTTGTCCTGGCTGGGCCCCGCCGGCTAGGGCCCTTTCTTCTGGCGCTCTTCTTGCTTCGCCGGCTCGTCTGTGTAAACCCCGGGGGTAGTGTCATGTTTATGTGTGGTATGGTTGGGTAGGGTAGTGCGGCTATGCAGCCTGGGATGCGCTTTGCTAAGGTGGCCCTTAGGCTAGCGCGGGAGGGGAGGG